>NW_006917094.1:3295521-3403369 GCF_000516985.1 Pestalotiopsis fici W106-1 | reverse complement strand
TTCAATGCATCAGGCACATGGGCAATGCTGAAGCTCGATGAGCAATTTGTTCATGTTCCTGGGCTCTCGAGAAAACCTAAACCAATAAGTCTTTCTAAGAGGGAAGGTCTATCGCGAGCCATGCCTACCAGATATTTAGATATCTCCATGACAACGTCAAGTCTATCCAGTAATATAGTTATTCACAGACTTACAAGCAACCTCGATAGGGTGGGCCCTGTAGGTACATGTAGGTTCCGATCTTGAACCAGCAGGGCGGTCGGTTTTACCAGACGAAGCCGTCCACCATTTGATTAGGGAAAGACTGATTAGTTTCGATGCTCAAGCTCTTGCGAACAGATCTTGGGCCCTTGTAGTAGATCCCACGCCGTGGTCCACGGGTATTCCAAAAGTTAGGACGACGGTACAGCCATTGGACTCATTCCTGGCGTCTTCTAGCCCATGCCTTGGCAAGATCTTCTGGAATGTTGCGAGTCTCCACCAGTCTCGGAGACCAGCCGAGCCAACTTCTTGTATGAGCTGTAAAACAAATAAACTATCCTCGACATCTACGTATACTTTACGTGATTGAAACACATCATTCGAGAAAAAGCAGCTTCAAGGATCGAGATTCGAGCGACCGGATAGTCTGGAACGATTTTCCCACTCAATGGGGGCTTTGAGGCTTCCCCTATGGACCCAGTCAGTGCCCAGGCTATTGACTCTTCAGAGCTAATCACTGGTTGGAAGCTTTTCGAGAGATTGAGTCTCCTCTGTAAATCCCTTGTAATGGGTGGACCAGCGGGCTTGATCCAATCTGCTGAGAGGGCAGCTCCAAAGCTATGACGGTTAACCCCGAAATTACCACGCGGGGAATTGAATCTCAGGGGCGAACGCGGGCGCGATGCAACCTTGGACTAGGTGCATTATTAGCTGGCTCGGCTCACCAACTTGGCGTTGCTCGGATGCTCTCATCTCTTTCTTTAAGCTCTCCCAAGAACGCGAAACACTAAAACATGTCCATCGCTTGAGCGATTTTGCACTCATTCTGTCTGTATTCGACACCCATCCTGAACCTTTAGCACTCTTTTAAAGGTTTCCGAATACACTGCCGTCACTCTTTTTTAAAGGACACACTCATTAAATCACCCTCCAAATCGGAGCTCACACATCGTTCTGCACTGATAACTCGGCTTTAATCATTTTAATCCACTCAATCGTAATTATCTAATAATACTGAAGTCAAGACTCCCAACAACGTACTCTGACATAAGCTTCTGCGAAAATGCGGAGCACAACCTCTCTGGCCGCCATCGCCTTCTTGGCAACGTCGGTCTATTCCATGCCCAACATCCGAGCCAGGACAACCGACGGGCTCACACCTTGGGTGACCGTCGACGACTCCGGCACTGCTTCTACCGTGACGCCGTACGTGACGACAGTCGATGGTGTCACCTCTACGGTCTCTGCTGCTCCAAATGACATTACTGGCACTGTCTTTACGCAGACCAGCTATGGCAAGATCACAACGAGCACTGGCTCGGCACCGATAGCCACAGCCACTGCTACCGACGGTGCTGGCTCTTTTGCTGTCTGTAACAACAAGGATGGCACCGATGCTCCATGGTGTTCTCCGGACGATGGCTCGAATCTGTACCCGGGAACTACCTATTACTGTAAGTCGATACCTACAGTCGAATTGTGCCAATGCAGCTGTGATGCTAATGGGTATGTAGTCGTCTGGGACAGCTCCTACTTTACTGCCAACACAACTGTCCAGATTCAAGGAAACTATTTCAACCAGACAACCGGCGAGACCACTACTCAGGCTTTCCAGTCGGACAAGATGGTGGCATCGTGGGGATTCTGGGCCTTGACAGTTGACTCCAGCCTAATGCAGGGCAAATCCGGCGTGAATATCTCCGTGGCCATCACTGCTGTCAACACGACAAGTAGCACCAGCAGCAAGTCTTACAAGGGCCCAACTATTCTAGTCACCAAGACTCCGACATACCATGCACCGGCCGCCCAATTGCCCAACGGAGCCGCCTTGTACATTGGCCTTCCTGTCATTTTTGGCTTTGTCATCATATGCCTCTTTGGTACTTGTCTCTGGAACAAGAAGCAGCGCAGAATCACTCTTGGCAACGTCATGTCGCGCACTCGCCACGGCCACGGTCTTGGTAAAGCGCCCGCCCGTGGACTTACCAAGCGCCAAAAGGAGCAAAAGGCAGCAGAGCGTGTCCAATTGATGGAGCGTGAGGTTGTCGCGGGCGGTGGTCAGGTCTACCGCGACGAGCCGAACCCCCGCTACAGCGATCTCCCAAGACGCGACAGCGATCTCCCAAGACGCGACAGCGATGCACTTGGCAGTCTGGCTGGCACTCCGGTGGAAGACAAGAGCATGGAATTCCAGCAGTCTGGAACCAGAGATGGTCGTGAGAGGGTTGCGGACGGTGAGCGTAACTACTTTCGGGATGAGATGAGAAGACAAGAACAAGACAGGCTGTAAGGACCTCTTTCTTGCAGAAGCTCCTGTAAATGTTTTATTCTCTCGCCTAGTTGTAAGACATTGGCACCAAGAGAGAATTAGCAGCAAAGGTACTTAGGTCCCAAGGCTGGACGACATCTCGAGACACTCTAGAACTAGAAACAGCAATACAGTTGCTTGATCCTTCCGTTTATGCAAGGAATCCGAACCATGAGTGCTGTGCTGGAAAAGTATAAAATCATATGACGGATCATGAGCTGGAGAGTGGGTCACATTTCTCTTGGCTTTGCTGTGTGCCTATCACTTTTCAGGTTGGTGAGGATATGGTACCCTATCGACTATCGTTATGTTTTAGATAAGCCACTCTTGGCCTATCGCCCAACTGACCTCAAGGGAGGCGGTGTTTGACCCTTCCCTTTTGAAGATCTACCTCAAGAGTTGACCGAATGCTCAAAGTCAGGAACGCATGACGTGAATGATCTGCACGTATATGCGCGCCTCTCTCCCTCTTTCTCTGCCACCTTTGTTCAGAAGTGCTGTGCCGCTCCTTGGCGTCTTGGATCAAGGTAAAACCATGACGGCAATTTTACCGTTATCTAGCTCAGCCCAATCTGGCCTTTTCGCCGTTTTGTCCTGGAGTCGCTCATTTCCGAAGGCAGTGATAGCAACAGTGTTTTTCTATATATAAAAATGGTAAAAGGTTTAGCTGATAAACTTTCAAGTGATGCAAATGTAACAAAATTCGGCTTTTGAGGAGGAGGAAGAGTTGTTGTTCAAAGGCACAAAGCTGAAAAGTCTACCTAGTAGTTATATGCAAGGCATTAATGGATTCACAGGGTTTTGACAGCGAGCCTTGCCCACTACAGCATACTGCTTACACACAGCACATTCTAGCGACCCTTGGCAGTCCCCAGTCCAGTGGCTTGAGTGGAAAACGACTCTAAATTAACCATAATAAGTGGGCTAGGGTGAGTCTTTGCTTGTCCCAGCCGTCCATTCAGAAGCTGCGCCATGAGCCGTTTCCATCCACTACCACTAGGTAGCAATCACAGCCCACTTGGGCGGCAAGGTTCTTGTTGTTGACTCAATAGATTCCTCCTTTTATATACAGCCGCGCCTCTCGAGTGCGTCGTGAGAAATTTTCCCATTCATTTCTGTCGACACTTGTCTCGTCTATTTCTACTGTATCCGCCCGCCGGTACAGAATTATTCAACTTCAACACACCACAACACAGAGCTGGAAATCAAACCACACAAGCGTCTGCTAAAGGAAGAAGGATACGGAAAACAAGTCAACAAACGCCCTCTTCTTGCATTGCGCAACCCAGTTTTCCACATTACATCACATAAAATGCGTCGCTACGAAGGTCTGTGGCACAAGCGACAGCTTGTACCGTGCTGGATTCTCCAGTGTCTTGCAGCAGGTGTATTTCTGATCGCCTCGGGCCTGCTCCTGGCGGCCGCTGCCTACGTCAAGAAGAACGAGACCGACCTGGACTACAGTTACTATGGTTACAGCACCGACCAGCTGCTCACCTACGCCGCCGCCGCCGGCAGTGTCATCCTCGTCTTCTCCGTGTGCACCATTGTCTTTGACATTGTCGAGTGCGTGTTGTACGCGCGCCGCGTCCTAAGCCCCGTCGCCCTGCTGGTGCTCGCGGTGCTCAAGACTGCAGCTTGGGGTGCCTACTTTATCCTGGCCATTGTCAGCGCCGCCCAGGGCAGCGCCAGCTGGCTTGATCTCTTCTTGAGTGCCGTCCTGGTCTCGACGGCTCTGAGCCAGCTTATCCTTGGAGCCAGATTCACACATCGTCTGCGCAAGGGCACGCTCGACAACCGCGGCAACTACAGCGCGGCCGCGGCCCAGCATGTAGAGGGCGGCATGGCCCCTCCACCCGCTGGGTACGCCTACGGAGGCCCTCAGTTGAATCCTTTCAACGACACTTCCTACAGATCGCCTAGTCCCAACTCGGCCGTGTACCCGCAGAAGCCTGAGGACCCTAACTACGGCGTCGAGATGCAGTCTCAGCGACCTCCACACTACGCTTAGAGATATGGACGTGGAGGAGTGCAAATGGCATCATGAGAGAAATGACAGAGAGAACATGACCCCTGCGGAGAGTTTGGTGCGGCTCTTGTTAGGACTACTTCCTTACTGAGGATGCTCTGCTGCCTGCTTTGATGATCAGCAAGAGCGGAGCTACAGATTAGCCACAAATTGTGGAACAGAAGGGCCACAGGAGCTGATCATGACTGAAATCAGATCACTACCACAAACAATCTACACGTTACTGGAAGGGGGGGCTTTTCCTTGTTTGAACGCGTAGGAAAAATCAGCAGCGTGTCATGGAAGTCTTGTCTGTCTAATTCTAATGAGCATATGTATGAGGAATACGACATGTATAAATATAATGACGCAAAATCCTGAAAACTAATTCCATTACATAATTTGAGAGGAGAGTGTTGTGATGACCCATGTGACATGTCAGTCATGACTTTCCAGACAGACGGTCCATGGCTGCAGTTGAACCTTGTTCATGACCAGAAGCGCTGGCAGAGCAAAGTTCAAGACTCGAGTGCAAGCTTGCCAACCACTTTTCTTCCCTCATTGTCGCCCTGGATCCATTCCTCTGGCGTGAAGAGATCAAAAAATCCGACCCTCTTGAGCATTGGCAGAGTAGCACGCATTGCCTCTGCCAACCTGGCCTTCTTGGACTCATCGCCGCTGGCATGCGCCTCGTTGTAGGCCTTGATATTGATGAGGAGTGCACTGGAAAAGGTCGATTAGCCAGCGAAACTCGCCCTGAGGTATCACAGCCCCCCCCCCCCCCCCCCCCACCCCAAGGGAGCAGAGGACAGTCCAGATTTCGAGATTGTTTAGAGACTACATCAAGGTAATCGACGACTATAAGTACTTACCCAACGGTACCGGTCTGCACGACCGAGCCATCTGGCAATGTGATCTCGGGCATCTTGGCGCCCAGAGTAGCAGAGTTGAGATCAGCTAGCTTAGGGTCCGACATTGTTTTTGATGGGAATATGGTGAGAATCAAGAGTATTCGTTTCAACACAATGGGATCACGGTCAACAATGGTGTTGTTGTACTATTTTCTTACAGGCGATGAGGAGACATATCAGGAGATTATCGGGAATATGGAACGATGGATTGGGGCAGTGCTAGCTCGAATGGACCACTTCTTGGCACTTGATGGCTACGGTTTTGCACTGGCAGACGATTGTCAACCGGTGAAGTCATCATGGTGACCACTTACATGGGCACTGATGTCTTACTTGATGGTGAAATTGAACAAGCATGTGTTTATATGGAAATGTGTTGGGAAGTGATCTGCATGGTTTTCAAGCCTAAGATTTGTTCTTTACAATACCATGTACTAATAATGATAATATCTACCTGAGTACGTACTGAAAACTGCTTCATGCCGGAAAGCATGGCCGTTGTTATCGGCTAGTCCGCCCGATAGGGCGTCTTTAATTTGGATGGGACAAGAGTTCGCCTCATGATGGCGACTCTGCACACCATGGGAAATTGAGAGCATCAGCCTTCAAGGACCACTTTCCCCAGACTGCAACCTTCCCCCCGGAAACTTGGCATGCGGGTTTTTTTCTTCTTCTTCATGGTGCCATTCTCCATATTTTGCCTCAACTTATCTCTCCATGACGGCGTGTCACTGGTGAAAATCCATGTGCTTGAGTCAGGATAGGTCTGGGATATGGTAGATCGCAGTCTCAAATGGCCTCACGGATTGCCTTTTTGGGTCTCCCGGACCTTGAGATACCCATAGAATACAGTTTCTTAGCATGTCCGCCTTCTCCGCACGCGGGGCCCCGCGTTTTGCCCGAAGAATCCATGGAAACAAGTAATACCGTCGATTGGGATCTGATTGAGATTGGTTGAGCCCGGGAGATGGGATCGCCAGTGGACTTGTGGGTTGCAAGTCAGCTTACGTTGTCGCGACTATATGAGCCGAGGGACGTCCTGGAAAGAGCACCTGCATAGGAGGCGTCGCGGCTGAAGAAACGTTCTCCAGAGCTTTCCTTTGTAGGGACTTTTACTGTTCTAAACTATCTTGCTCCTCCATATTTTCGTTATAGTCTTCTTTCCCTACGTGATCCGGCCCACTCGAAATAATCGAAAATGAGGCCGTACTATGGCCTGACGGGCACCAAGCTCAATGTGGCCATTGCCGTCATTGCGGGCACAGATTTTGCTCTCTTTGGCTATGACCAGGTGATTCTCGTCACATATACTCGACCCTGGTTTGGAAGCTCACACAATTACAGGGTGTTATGGGTGGATTGCTCACCCTTCCATCATTCCTGGCGATTTTTCCGCAGATAGATACGCAGAATCCCCCTCCGGGAAGTAGTGCATCTCAAGCATCCAATATTCAAGGCATGCAATACAAAGAATCTCCCATGAAATGCCTTCTACATTCTAACACTTTTCGTTTGCAGGAATCACGGTCGGCGGCTATACTCTTGGCTGCTTCTTTGGTGCTCTTGCAACGATATGGTTGGGCAACATGCTTGGTCGTAAAAGGACCATCTTCATCGGATCATGCATCATGATTGTTGGTGCTGCGATACAGGCTGCCTCGTTTAGTCTCGGCCAGCTCATTGCCGCCCGCTTGATTACCGGTTTCGGTAGGATATCCCATGGCCCCGAAAGATCTATAAATACTGCGGCGCTGACGCTGATACCTTCCAGGAAACGGCATGAATACATCCACGGTGCCTACATGGCAGTCAGAAACATCCAAGGCACACCGAAGAGGTCAAATGGTAATGATCGAAGGGTCTCTCATCGTCTTTGGCGTGATGCTCTCGTACTGGATCGATCTCGGTTTCTCCTTTCTTGAGCCATCCACCATCTCGTGGCGCTTCCCGATTGCCTTCCAAATCGTCTTGGCAATTTTCATTGTCGTGCTCATTCCGGGTCTGCCCGAGTCCCCACGATGGTTGATTCTCAAGGGTCGCGACGAGGAAGCCGTCAGAGTCCTCTGCGCCTTGTCTGAACTGCCGCCCGAGGATCCCAATATCCAGGCAGATTACAAGGCCATGAAGGATGTTGTTTTCGAGATGGAGAAGGGTTCCTTTTCTGATTGCTTCAAACGCAATAAGAGCAGGTAAGGCAATTAACTTGTGCTTGTCATTGGGACTTTCTTTGGCTGTTAACGGTCTTGTCGCGCAGAAATCTTCACCGAACAATCCTGGCTTATGTCAACCAAATGTTCCAGCAAAGTGAGTTCCTTCTCATGATATTCCGTTCATTTCAAAGCAGTCCACGAATGGGCTTGCAACATTTTTTTTTTTTCGAATATCATTATCTCGTGCTTGAATTTTGTCCTTGATAAATCCTCGATGCATACTGATTATATGTTCCAAGTATCCGGTATCAACATCATCACTTATTATGCAGCCACCATCTTTGAGAATAATATTGGTCTCAGCGGTTTCCTCAGCCGGCTCTTGGCTGCACTGAACGGAACAGAGTATTTCATCGCTTCATGGGTAGCTATCTTTACCATTGAGAAATTCGGTCGACGAGGCCTGATGCTTTTCGGTGCAGCTGGGCAAGCCATGTCCATGGCAGGTGCGTAATTGATCTCGAGGTCTCGGTTCAAGAATTCCATGAAACATTCTAACGTTCTCAATATAGTACTCGCCGGCACGACTTCCCATGTTTCTACCGCTTCAGGTATTGCTGCCGCGGTATTCTTGTTTGTGTTTAATTCCTTCTTTGCCATTGGCTGGTTAGGCATGACATGGTAGGTCCTCTCGCTTTCGTCTTGCCAGCATTTGATGCACGGCTAATCAATCGCGCCCAGGCTGTATCCAGCAGAGATTACACCTCTTCAGATCAGAGCTCCAGCAAATGCCATCTCGACCACGGCAAACTGGATCTTCAACTTCATGGTTGTCATGGTTACCCCCGTCGCTTTTGCCAATATTCAGTGGAAGACTTACGTCGTATTTGCGTGCATCAATGCGGCGATTGTGCCTTGCGTATACTTCTTCTATCCGGAAACCGTGAGTTACTCACCCCTCTATTATCTATGATCAACATGACGTACCTCTCATACTGACACGGCAACCCTACAGGCGGGACGCTCACTGGAGGAGATGGACGAGATCTTCCACGACGTCAGCGGTGCCAAGGGCGCTTTCGACGTTGTGCACGTGGCCAGGACCAAGCCGAGGCGCTACGGCAAGAAGGGTGAGCTCCTCATCAACTATGATGATACGCCCGAGGCGCAGCACGCCGCACGACGTCGATCCAGCGCCGTCGGTGCCCCGGACGCGGAGAAGGCGCACGCCGAGCACGTCGGTCATGGCAGCAACGGTGGAACCAACGATTCAGCCGTTTAGTCATGGGAGTCAAATGCAAGGAAAGTGTTGAAGTAGGGATTGTGGAAATTTGTATCAATTGGTTCATGAGGCGTTGTCGTCCTCTCGTTTATGACTGGTAGATGTACTAGATTCCAAATATGTGTATATAAATTGTATACCAAGGTCGTTAGAATATGACCTTCGTTGACTATTTGCCCTGCATATGCATATCATGATTACCATATTTGGGTTAAACACAAGGCAGAAGTATTCTGCTTAGCTGATAGTGCATAGCTTTTCCAATGAAGCTTTCGATATTCCCAAAGTTTTGACCATATAAAAGTGTTGCGTTGACATGTGAGCTTCATGTTGGCCGTTTCCTGGGCCAACTGAGCGATGAACAGATACAATTACAGTCATTATTACAACACGCCAGTGGTCCCAAGTGATGTGCCAAAATGGCACAAGAATGTATTCATCTGACTTTGGACTAAGGAGAAAGGACTGATCTAATTAACCACCTGCGACTACAAACATTTAGAGGCTTACTACGGTTTAAAATCTCGTCTAAAGGTCCAAAATGATTTAAAGGGCAACCAAAGAGTCGCGAATGTGTCATGCCTAATCACAGACCCATAGATAACCGTTAGATCATAGTTAACCATTGATCAAGCGGTGGCTAATAACATTCAATCATGTAGACAGTGGGGCAATAGTTCTTAGTCTGTGATAAGCGCCTCAGCCTTCAACAATTGCTCGGCTAGCTCAGTTGGTTAGAGCGTCGTACTAATATTCCCTCACCAGGAATATCAAGTTATGCGAAGGTCCTCAGTTCAATCCTGTGGCTGAGCAATTTCTTTTGCCCATTCTTGGTAGATGTTTCTTTTTATTTTGCTGTTTGAATTTTTATTTTATTCTTTTAATTATGGAGGGCGGCCGAGTTGTTGTTTTAATGTGCTTATTTAAGAATGGAAGTTTGTGGCAACATAATGGATAATAATATATAGATTGCTACTGGTTTCTCTAGCACGATATATTTTATTTAGTTCAATTTTCTGCTCTTCCAGTGAATTACCTTTGAATGCAAGTCGTTGGTACAGTTGGATTGACTCAGAGACCTGTCGCAATATCGCAGATTGTCCGAAATCTAATCTCAGAATAATATGTTTTTAGGGATCATACCTTGAAGCATATGCACCTGGTCACCATACCTTATCCAGAGGCTTTGTGAATTGGAGCACCGGCTTTCTTGAACCATCCTTTGAATGTGCACGCATATTTTAATTGTCAACGGGTCTTCTTTCTACGAAATGGAAAGGCTGGCGGAGTATTTTGTACCCTGAATAATCTTCAAGTAAATTGGTAGCCTTCAGTGATACAGTGTCGTCTTACTCTTTTGTAAGACCGCAGCAAATAAGACGCAACTTGCCTGTATCAATTAGCTTGGAAGATCTCGGTACTTGGATAATATGTTTGAAGAGGCATTTTACTCTGCAGCTATAAAGTCCATGATCCAGAAAGGAAGCAGTTTTCGAGACTGGCTTGTGCATTTTCTGCGTCATTGCTTTTGATGGACGGGACCTTTCAAGCATACATAGTCGAGGCCATCCAATATTATTGATGGTTATCACGCATTGCCTAATAAGTCGGCTCAATCACAAGGGTGCCACCAATGTTCAATATTGAAGGAACATATGCAAAGCATTGATAATTGAATGGTCGGAAGTAATGCAAATGGATATAATCAAGTGGCCATTTGGAGGACTTCCAAATAATTCAAGTACATATGGATGTAGAATCATTTTTCGGCTTGCAAGCGACGGAATAAGGCATCATAGAAATAGAGTCGGCACGCTAAGCCCCGATTATATAATATGGTGTGTGATAAGCAGCCAGCTATCAATCAAATCTCGATTAGTATAGTGGTCAGTATGCCAGCTTGTCAATGAATCATGATTCAACTCGCTGGAGACCGGGGTTCAATTCCCCGATCGAGAGACATTTCTTTTGGAGTTTTTTTATACTTTGATCCGACGAGAGTCATATCAATTGCATAAGTTATTAAGTTTTCTCTTCCTTACTTACTTTCTGGGTATGAATTGTTCTTGTGGTTGATTGCCCAAGTCAAGTATCGCTACCCACTCCATGTTATCTGTCGTGGGGAATGTCAAAGCACGGGTCGTTGCTACCCCTAGTCGGTATCGAAGTGTGCTGAAACTCGACAACTTCAGGCCAAGCTTTTTCTTCCCGGGCTTTAAATAACCAATGGCGCATCTACAACCAATGGTGATTTCTTGCATCATGATACCTGCAGATTTGGCAACCTTGAAAATGCATGCCTCTTATTCATCTTCTTTCACAGAGGGCGCTTTCTATATTGCAACCACCATTGTAGATTAAAATACGCGCCGATGAGGACGAGTCGGTCCTGTGATGATGGATGCCTTCTTTCGCCATTTGGTGGATTCATCTGATTCGAAAAGCCAGAGCACGACACAAGACTGGCAACACCTGTCTCTGGACTGAAACTACAGTCATACCGTCTTGTAAGGGACGGACCTGATGACGAATTTCCAAGCATTGATGCTGCCAGAGAAGCGATCCTTTAGTGGTTACGCACCTCGGCAGGTTTGATTATCCATTCCTCTTCCTCCTGGAACTGCTGTGCACAACTGGTTTGCAACCTCGGCCGTACTCGTCTGTGGCCTGCTTGCGCTCGCGCCCATGTTGTTTGTCGCTGGAGAGGCAACGAAGCAAGACCTGAAGCTCGTACGTATATTGATACCTCTGCTTCAAACATTGCGATGGGGACATTCTCGTCTTATGAACGACGATTGCAGCTGGGGCAAATGTTTCTTTGGTATATTTCAAGATTTTGCCTGCAAAGAATCCAATTTTGTATCTTTCTCTTCCCTTGATTCTGCAATGCATCTGTAATATGCCACAGCTTTGGACTGGCGCCTGTGCGACGATGGTGTCTCGACTCCCGTCCAGACCCCGGCCCTCAAACACGCCTGCGTCAGGGGCCCGTCTCACCAATCCCCCCGCTGTCCCTGCGCTTCACCCCCTGCTACCGTTAAGCGGCTCAATAACTTTATTCAGATTTTACTCAGTCTAGTCGCAGAGCTGTCAGAGCCGCATTGTTCATGGTGGGCGGCATTTCGGCATTCTGGGGTTGTCTTGGCTCCTCTATTGGCCCAGCCAAGGCCAAGCTCGTCTGTCAAGGACCGTCACTTGCATCAGTTCACATCGCTTCCCTCCGGACTCTGGGCCCATTATTGTCCTCTGCCCCGGTCGAAACCACCCTCAAAACGACCTAGGTCAATAGCTGGTCACTGAGTTGCCAAGCATGAGAGAGGGAGAGACTCTCTTCTCTGCTTCCTTTCCTACGACCATTCATGTCCTATTTTCGTCCCATCCTCTCACCATGGTGGATTGCTGAATCTTCTTCTTTCCTTCCGGGTTGACGTGTTTCTTTCTCTTCGTGTGCGTGTCCTTGTTGCTTCGACCGGCACGTTTTCTTTCCTATTATGCCCGTGCGAAACTCGGCCTGGGTACCCTGACTTTTATGTTTGCGATACCTCCTGATAATACCTAGTTGATGCTTGGCCGTCCTATGTTCCGAGTTGCCCGTCGATCTCCAATTGTTCTCTCCTTCAGTGATCTTCACGAGTGCCCAGAGAACTCGTCCACCAGAGTGTAGTCTTTCTATTCAATACGCTCATTTTGCAACTACTAGGGTTGATCCCTATTTAATCAATAACGGCTGGTCTGTTTGTTCGCTCTTTCGAAGCCATCGTGGCCCGGGACGGTCTCGAAGGCTAGGCAGGAAAAGAGATTATTGGACATAATCCCGACGCCCTCAAAGTCCGAGTCGAGATGAAGATGCGATTCGATATCCTCTCCTTTGCCGCGCTGGGGCTGCTGTCGTTCGTCCAGGTAGGTCAGGTGGGAAATAGGCATCATCGAGTATGGAAGCTGATACGGCCATAGGCGGACTCATATCATTACTACGACAAGCCGGCAAAACGCGATATACTGGGAGACATTTTGGGACAGTTGACCGGAAACAATGGCAAGAATGGTGGCAATGAAGGCGACCAAAAGGCCAAGACTGTCACCGAGACTGTTCGACAGACCATCACGGTCGGCGCTGCTGCTGCTGCGGGGGGGCTGAATGCGACAGCTGCTGTCAAGACCGAGACTGTCACCGTCACCCAATCCGCCGAGACGCAAAAGGGAGGCCAGAATGCTGGAAACCAGGAAGGGTAAGCTGGCATTGGCGAGCAAGGGGACTATGGCTCGACACTCGTGCTGACTGTGTGTATAGGGCGGCGCAGCTATCATTCGTGACAACGACCGTCTTCGGAACTGGCGCAGCCCCGACGGTCACCATCACCGCGTTGGCCTCGACTGTTACTCAGCAGGTGACTACGACCATGATGCAGTTGATCGCCTGTGGCACACTTCAAGGCTCTCCGGTTGCAGCATCCGATGCTGCTGCCATTGCGTCATCTGCCGCCGCAGTGGCCTCTTCTGCTCTCGCCGCTGTTCCCGCACAAAGTCAGGTTGCAACCACCTCTGCGGCTCAAGCGACAACCTCGGTCCTCACCACTGCTAAAAGCGCTGCTACAAGCGTTGCCACCAGCGCTGCTGCAGTCACCAGTGTCGCTACCACGAGCTCTTCAGCGGGTAAGTATAAGAAGGGAAAGCATCATACTTGGGAGATTGCAGACTAATGAGTTATGATTCTAGCCGCAGTTGTCTCGTCGTCGTCGTCCACTCTCGCTTCGGTTGTGAGTACATCACAAGTGACCACCAGCACAGCAGCAGCAGCAACTACTTCAGCCACATCAACCTCATTGACCACATCGGTTGCTCAAGCCGCGACTACTGCAGCTGCCGCCTCCTCGGTTGCCCTGCCCGTCGGTGGCAACCCGGCAGTTGCTGCTCCCGCTGTCACGACATCTGTACAGAATGCAAATGTTATTCAAGGCGTCAACCAGGGGCCCTCGATAGACTTGAGCAACGTTTCGCTCAACAGCATCATCAATCTCGGTGCTCTGATTCAGCAACCTACGCCTGCCGCGGCCTAGATTGAACCGCGGGTGCCAACCCCCTCCCATTTAGACAAAAAATACCATCGTTTCCCTCTTCTTTCTTTAGATAATTCTCCCCGTCCTTGGCCAGTTTGATAACTATCCCTCAATTGATTTGAGTTTCCCCCTCCTATTGTATAGCCTAATTAGGCAATTTGAATAATAGCTGCCACCACTTTGTTTTCTAGTTCAAGGATCCGTGTTCATTTCCACCTTGTCATAACCAGAAAATTGCATGTAATTACATCTATCATTCCATGCCAGAATGCCTAACATGGTGGCCGTGAGTAGATGAAACCGTGTAGTTTAGTCAAAGGTTTTGTTTCATTTTGATCTCGTCTCGAAAGAATCAGGTTTCGTGAAAGAGTATTTTTTTTTTCACATGCCTTATGTGATGTATTAATGTTGTGTAATATTTTTTCCATGCTTGGATATGAATACAACAAACTTTCAGTAAAGGGGGAATCTCGAAATCGCAGAAAAATAAAGAAGACAGCCCATCAACGCCAACATTGTGCCGTGTGCAATGAAACGAGAGAACACGCCTGCCAGATGTAATACGCAGCAGCAGTAGCAGCAACTCCTCCTCCTCCTCATCCTCCTCCTCCACCTGTTCCAATTATGCCAAATCACGATCCATCTTTCTCATTATGGAAAACCCGTAGATGGGACGGCCGTTTGCTCGTGGGAGGGCGTCTTATTTGTATTGCATTGGCTGTTGCCCTTGCGGAGGCCCTCCTCCTTGTTGTTGCCCTCCCCAGCCCTGCGGTGGACCGCCTTGATTCTGCATGGGTATGCCTTGACCACCACCACCTTTCATTTGCTGTACATCCTGTCTGTTCTCGAGGGGTTGGGCAAAGTTGCAAATATGGCAGCTAACCTCTTCGTAACCGTGAATCGACAAGGGAAGAATGGGCTATTATTGAATCAGTCAACAAGAGGCTCTCTTGAGGAACGGAGAGAGAATCCAAAGAGAGAAAAAAACTTACAACAAAGCAAAAGGTAAACCACGGGTTCGACTTGATAACCTTGCCACTGTAGTTGCCGCAGTTGTGACATTGGCAGACGATGCCCTCGTAGCCCTCGACTTCCTTGCGGAAGGTGTGCTCGCCACAGGTGAAGATGAGACACATGGTTGGCTTCTCTTTTGGTGTCTTGTTGTTGTTGTTGTTGCTGTTGCTGTCTGTGGTGTTGTGGTGGTTGGTTGGGTCGGTTCCTTTGGCCGGCACTTGTTTACGTGACGTTTCTCTGCTGTAGACTAGAGCTTCAAGACGTAGCGATGTCGCAAAGGGAAGACAAAAATAAAGAGGTACGCGAAGTCGCCAACAGAGAATGTCTGTGTTTGTTTTCGCGAAATTTGATTGAGTTTCTATGAAAAGAGGAACTTGCTTTTTTCTTCCTCTCAAAAGGAAATGAGTGAATGCAATTGCAAATTACCTGGGGGCTTTTTTCGCGAAAACGGATGTTCTGATCTTCTGGGTTATGCGACAAAACCACCGGCTCGCTCGCTGTTGGGCGAGGCGAGAAAGAGCCAAGACTGCTTGGCCCGTTGAAACGCCGTCATCAGTTCGTGGCTGTGTCGTATGGCCAAGGAATTTTAGACTGGGCGCACCATTGGGGACCCCACATGAGCTTTTACAACGGGGGCCAACACTTATCACTTGCACACCAACACACCTTGCACTGACAGTCACAAAGCTGGAGCCTAGCACGCCTAGAAGGAGCAGTGTGCGGGCCTTAACTTTAGGCGGTCCGGGGCGATGGCCATCAGTCGCTGATCAACGGCCCCAGCGGTTCCGCCCGCCGTCATCTTGTGCCGACGTACCGCTAACCATTGAATAGAAAGACGTCAACTTGAATAGCTTGTGCAGAGCTTCTATCTAGAAATGGGCCTAATATAGATAATAGGTGTGACTACTTCACAATGCCACATTCAAGCCTCTCTCTTTGAACCTTTTTGTACTTGACCAAATTGCTGGGCCTTCTCCAATTCCAGCTACTAGCACAATCAGCACTGTTGTGTACAGTGTAGCTGCTAGTGGGCTGCCTCCCTGCCGCCTTTCTGTCTTCTCTCGCACTTTACCTTATTGAACCTTGAACTCACCACACAAACTCGGTTGAAAAGCTCCTGGCTGAGATGTGTCAATCCTCTCAATATATGCGGCTACATCGACGGACCTTTCGACGTTAGGATAACTCAGAGGCGCCGTGGCTATATATCACATATATGTGCCTACGCCATCTCGTAGGAGCTGGAATGTTGCACATGATTTAATTGGCCAAATGATTGGGTTTGGGTACTGGTTTGCGGCAATACAAATGATTTCCCGTAAGGCGTTTCTGTAGACCACTGCTCCAGTGTACATACACCGAGACAAGCGGGAGCTATACTGTGTAGACCATCAGTTTATCAATCACAAATATACTCACTTTTTATACTCGTGCTAGCCAGCACGTTCATCACCAGAATGTACTAAAAGATCGTTGTTAGATACTCATTCATGCTCAGATACTTATACATGAAATAAGCCGAGAAATTACTTCACAGGACTATAGGCTCATCTGCCAATGACCGTCTTGTATACATGGTACATACATCCTCGTCAAGAAGATAAGCTTAATATTGTCTTCTAATTATAGTCACTTGTTGCATGCAGACAGGACAAGCTAAATTAGACTAATGTCGCAGCATCCTTGGCCAGTCATCGACTCTATCGTCGATAAATTGAACTCGGCAGAAATATACTAGGTTAGTTTTGGATAATGACATGCTATGGCTATCCCACCGGATGGTCTGTCAGCCCTGGTGCACGCGAGGCCAAGATAGCGCAAATGCGAAGACAGAGTGCGAGCAGAGATCGGCAGCCTTTGCAGAAAATTATAGCTACCAGCTCGTTACACGGAGTATACAAACAAAGATGATTCGCTCATATTCATCATCTTTCAGCTCTTCCATTTTGCCTTGGCAAATGTCATGAAATACCAGTTACCATCGGGTATTATATAGTAAGATAAATATGTCGACTGCAGGATCTGGATAGATTTCCCACACCCATTTTCTACAGAGCAAACAGCGTCAATAGTCTGCCAGTCCAACTACCTCGAAACACGTTCCATGCAAACCAACATCGTCATGCAAGTGACCAATGTCATGAGCAGTGGGCGCTCTGCAGGTATTTCTACTCGCACAGTTGTGGAACTTGGCACAACCGTGCTCGAGACTATATCGGCTGGCAACTACAACTCGAGCGGAAGCGTAAATATCACGGGCTGGGACCTGACGCAACCGTGGCCAGGCGATTTCAGCACATGGTCAATAAGCACCTACACTGCCGCCGACATCCCGGCCACGCTCATTGAGGATGACGGCACCCAAACGTCGGGCTACGTCACTGGCACCTCTACCAACGTTCGTCAATTAGATGAATCGCAAGAAAAAAGGACAATGTCGCTCCGGAGAGATACTTCCAACTCGACGACTGGGTGGACTGTCTGTGCAATTGATCTAGGTCGTGTGGAAGCCGCCGACGATGAGGGTCTCTGCAAAGAAGCCTTGGGCGAACAGTGTACGGAAGATTTGGTGGTCGCAGGCATGAGGACTTACAATTCGGAAAAATCATGTCACGGTTCCTTCGTCATGCCATCGAGTTGCGAGGATCTGGCTGGACACAATATACTCAGTAGTAGTAGGTGCCTTCCCCTCCCTTCACTTACCATTCAAATCTACTAGAATGGCTCAAGCTGACTCGACATTCACTTGAAGCCTTGAACCTTGGACAAAACGTATCCGATTTTACCATATATACCGGCATCGAGGATGGAGATCGAAGTATACACCAATTGGGCAATTACACAGCCTACGATCGAGCCGCAAACTACGCACATGTTACCATGCTCATCTGGGCTGGTACAAACAAGACCGTCACGTCTTCGCAAATGGTTGGACTGGCTTGCCCGCGGTCTACAACGGCAGTCCGTGACAGTCAAATTCCGAACACGTCAATGTCCGAGCATGTATCTTTCAGACTCTTTCTGGGTTTCATGCTTCTATCCAGTTTGTCGATGGTCTTGTAAGGGAGGGAGCTGCTTTTGTCTACACAGTAACTCCTGAAGATAGATTCATGTGAAGACGTAATGTATTTGTCATGGGCATAATTACTCTATATCAACAAGAGCAGAGTGCAAGGACGCCCTCCATCACCTCAAGTTGTCGAATCAATCATGATCTTCTTGATTCTGGACTAGGCGCATCTGCTCCATTTGATATACATCATTGTGTTCTAGTGTCACCTCCTTATTCCCCCCTAAGCATTTTGCCGCAAACTGGCTGAGCGACACTCGCGTTTGTGTAAACCAGCGGGCTATTTGAAGACGAGATCGTTTTGTAACACAAATGCCTACAGCTGCAGTCAAGAGTACCATGGCTATCATCAGCAAAAGGGACTCGAGTTTGTAAGAGCCCAAGTTGGTAACCATGGAATGACTGGATCCATGGAAACTCGTCTCGGTCATGGGTTTCAGGTGGGCTGAAAGGGTCCAGTCAGCCAACGGTCTCAAGTGCGCGTCGATAAACTCGGGCGACCTAAAGCTGGACCAGTCATGCGTCAAGAGGCCCCACGAATCATCGGCGTCATGGACGCCTTGGCGAGTATAATAGCTTCCCCCAATGTGCCAAATCATCCAGTTGACCTGCTGCTCTCGAATATAGTCTAGCAAGCACGTGGCGTAGGTGGTATTGAAATCGTCCTGGTTCCAGCCGAATTCTGATAGAACCAGCGGAAAGCGGTTGGTGGCATTCGCAGATAAAGTCGAGAATCCAGCGTTATAAAGTCCCCTTTTCAGTTTTGCGCAATCGTATTTGCCAGGCCGGACGCCGCCCAGGACTCTGGGTAGATCAATGTTGTCGTAACTGTGCAGCTCAAGCACGAGCTTATCTGTAAACCCGGCAAAATCGTCGAAATTGAAGCTCCGAGGGCTTGGATCGAGTGGTTCGCCATTCACCACTTTGCTGAGATCCGTGTCTCCACGCTGCCCGGAGATGAATATGAGCACGTTTGGGTTGTCTTTAACAAATAGGTGGGGACGACTGCTATTTTGGGTAAAAATCGACTCCGAAGACACTGTTTTAACAGGTTTTATGCTATTTGTTAATCAAGGTGGTGCTTTCCTATTGGAGTTTAAACTGGTCTGATCTAGGTATTAATTATATAATATATTAATTTATATTCTGCGCCTTTTAGTTTTAATAAGGTATATACTTATTTAAATAGCCCCGGCTAATCCCCGGGAGGTCCCGTATATTTATCTAAATATTATAATATTAATCCGTATGCTTAAGCATACGCTAATATATAAAAACTATAATTTATTATTTAATATACCCTTTTAAATTTACGATTTATCGTAAATTTAGCTATATTTAAATTAAAATTATTAATTAGTAAAATATAGCTTTTTTTAGGGCTATTCGTTTTAATTACGATAGGTAATTTTAAATTTTATTTATTATAAAAAATTCTGCTATTTTCCTATTAATAAGCTTTTCGTTAATTTATTTATTATTATTTTATTTAAAAATTTATAAATAACTCTAATCTTTTTTTTTTAGGCTTTTTACCGCAGCTAATAATTATAAATATTTATATAACGGAATTTCGTTTTTAATAACGCGATTTCGGCGTTAATTAAATTAATAATTTGCTTATTATTATATTTAATAATAATAATATTATTATTTAGTTATATCGATAGTTCCTTTAATAATCGATTAACGAATAATATTTTTTTAGTAGCTTATATTAGCGTAAATAATTTAGCTTTTATAATAAAAATAATAATTATATTTTGTTTATTTAATCGCTAATTAATTAATTTTCCGAATAGCTTTATAGCGAATGCTTAGGTATTTTTGCGATTAATATTATTATCGGCAAATAATGCGTTATTAATAATTATTAAATTAAAAAATCCTCCGATTTTAAATAAAAATTCTTTAATATTAATTAAATAAATTAAAGCTCGATTAGCAGTTTTTTAATATATTTAGCTTAAATTATTAAGGAATTAAGCTAGTTTAGCTATTGCGAATGCGATATTTAGTTTTATAAATATAGCCGCGAATAATAATAATCCGATTTTTTTTTAATATTTTTATATTTTATAAGGAAACGCTATAATTAATCGAAGTATAAGTTTTTCGTAATTTATTAGCGTTATATAAATTTTTTTTTTATTTATAAATTTAGCGATTTTTTTAAAATAAACCTTTTAGGATAGCTAAATTATTTTAAATATACGATTTCTAATTATTTCTATCCTAAAAAACTATTATATTAGCTCGCTATTATTAATTTTATACTTTTTTATAAAGTGCTATATTAATTAATTAATAGCCTTTTTATTTTTATTCCTATATATAATAATTACGTCGTTAATATAAAAAAAAAACTAGCATTTTTTTTTTAATAAATGCGCAAGGCTTATATAATATTTAAATATAGCCGATTTCGGCTAAAATTTTTATAAATTTTTTTTGCTATAATAGCGGTAATATCCGTAATTTATAAAATATTTTATTTAATAATAATATAATATTTTTTTTTCGATATTTATCTAGTATTTTTATAAATATATTTTAATTAATAAAAGCGTATATAAACGCGTTTATTACGTTATATTATATTAATTTAAAATCGAATTTCGCTATAATCGCGATTAAGGTGTAAAATAATTTTTTAGTTAATATAGCCGCGTAAATTTTTTAGTTTTAAAATTTCGCCTATTAATTACCGCGAACGACGAATTTTGCTTTATATTTTTAGAATTTCCTATATTTATCGAATTTATATACGTATATTTATATATAATTAAGGATTTATTTGCCTTTTATTCGTAAATTTTTTTTATTAATTTCGGTTTAAAATTATATATTTTTATAATTTTATAAATAATTAATTTTTGCTTAAAAAATAATTTGCTAAACGGATAATAATATAATTTATAATATTATTTAAAAGGAGCTAGGATTTCCGCTTTATAAATTTTTATTTTTTAATAAAAAAAGCGTTTTAGCTTCGCTTTATCGTTTTAATTATTGCTTTATTTTGCTTTAAAAATAGCTTTATAACCAGCTAAAAAAGCTATTTGCTATAGGATTATTTTAAGTTTTTTTGCTAATAACGCCGTATTTTTAATTATAATCGCTTTTATATTATATATTAATAAGGCTAATAAAAGTATTTATAATAGAATTTAAAAGGCAAATTTCGCGGTAATAAAAGGGTATTATTTATTTTTTTTATTTAGCATTGCTTTTTTATTTTTTTAATTAATATTTTTTTTTAATTATTTTAATTATCGCTTAATAAAATATTTTTTACGGCGGTTTTTTTATTTTTTAATTTTTATAAAATCTTATTTTTAAATATTGTGTAATTAATTACGAAATCGGCGATAAATTAGGTATTAATACTTAAAAGCTTATTTTTAAATATATTTTATTTTCCGTCGCATAATTTTTTTTTATTTATAATTATATTTTTCGTATTAATTAATTTATTTTAATTAAAAATTTATATTTTATAAATATTAAATAATTTATATTTAATAAAATATCCTATTTATGCTTTAGGTATTAATTATTATAAACGGCCGAATTTTTATTATATTATTAGCGTTATTATATACGTTTTATATCCGAAAGCTTTAAAATAGGTTTAATTAGGCTTATAGCTTAAATTTAGGATTTTTTTTGCTTTCGTAACTGTTTTATAGAATTTTATATATAATATACGTTATCGGAAATTATAATTCGGCGTGCGATTATATAAATATACCGCGGTTTTACCGATTTTAGGCTAAAATTAATAAAGGAGTTTTGCGCTAATACGTATTATACGTTCTTTTTTTTTAATTATACCCTTTAAGCGTTTAATAGCTTTATTTTAAGCTTATATATATAATACTAAAGGCTTAAGTTTAATATATTTATTTTTAAAATATTTTCCGATTATTTATTTAATTTTTATAATTTCGTTATCGTATTCGATAATTTTAACTTTAATATTATATTAGGTTTCTATTATATTTAAAAACGATCGGAAAGCATTAATTAATATAATAGCAGTTTTTTCCGTAAAATAATAATTTTATATATATTCCGTTTACCGATAGGTAATTAGTATTTAAAATATATAATTTTCGATTTTTTTAATATAATTATAAAAATTTATAGCTAATTTTTCGCTATAATTTTTATTAATTAGCCATAACGCTTACCGTAATTAACGCATAATTTTTACAAATACGCAAATTTTATATTTTATTATAATTAATTTTTTAATTTTTACCTTTTAAAATAAATAAATAAAATATTCGAAAGCTGCCGGGCCTAAATATCCTATTTTATAGTGCTATTATATAGCTTTTCTAATTAATAATAGCCTTTTTATTTATATTATATATCTTTTCCGATAAATAGCAAATAACGCTAAAAGTAATTCGTAAAATTTATATTCGAAAACGTATTATCCGTATTAGTTTTAAAATATATTAATTAAAAATCTATTTTTTTATATAATATTATAAAGTCGTTTTTATTATTTTAATAATATCCTTATTTTTATAATTAACGGAGTAATATTAATATAATTAGTAATTTAGGATAATAAATTATATTATTTAATAATAATATTTTAGATCCGAGCTATATAATTATTATACCGTATTTATAAATAAATAATTTCCGGTTACCTAATTAGATAAAATCGTAATTAAAAATTTGCCTATAGTTAATAAGCTTTATTTTTATATTTATAATTAAAATCGTTATCGCTAAATCTAAAATAACTAAATAGCGTAAAAAGTAATTTTCTGCGGATATTGCAAAACTACTTTATACGTCTGCTACCAATTATCCGTTCCGTTAATTTATATTAATCGGGAGCGATTTTTTTTTAATTATATATAATATATTAATTCGGCTAATTTTAATCCTTTTTATATTGCGAACTTATTTTTATAAATTAAAGTTTTTTTAAAGGCTTTATTTATTTATGCTTATATTTTATTTTTAAAAACGAAATTTAAATAAGTTTTTTTTAGGAATACGTAAAAATATAAATTAAAAGCGTAAAAAAGGTAACAAATAAAATATTTAATATTTTTTTATTTTTTATTATAAGTAATTCGTCTACCCTTTTTTTTACGTAAATTAGCCGTATTTAATCGGGAAGGTATTTAATTTTTAACGGGGTAAGCGTTTTTATTTTATTTATTTTAAGGCTATTTATTAGTTTTATTAGCGTAAATTACGAAAGCGCCTTTTTTAATTTTTAGCTTAATCGGCTATTAAATGCTTAAACTTTTACGAAAATCGTTGCTTATTACCCGATATTCCAAATTTTTATTTAAAATGCTTTATTTTTTATAAATTTAATAAAAAGCGGCTTATTATAATATAATTAAAATAACGGTATTTAGGAAATTTATAGCCTAAACCGAATTATTTTATACTTTAATTATTTGTTTTACCTAGGCTTTCGCTATAATTATTTCTTATTTATTAACCTAATTTATAATTTTTTTTAATATTTTCAGAGGCTTAAAAGCTTCGAAATATTATTTCTTTATTTTTTTTTATTATTTAAGGCTAATTTACTATAACGAGCCTTAAAATTTTCGTATTATTTATATAAAAGCTCGTTAATTAAGCAGCATATAAAAAAAAATCTAAAAAAATCGTAATAATTATTTATTTTGTAATTTTTTTAACTGCCGTATATTGCTTAGCGTATATAGCCTTTTTTATTTTATAATAATTATAATCGAAATTAAACGACTTTTAATTTTTTTCGGTAAAATCCGTTATCGTCTATTTTTTATTTTTTTTTATTTTAAATACTCGGATCGTCGCTTTCGTTTATAGCTTCGAAAATCGCTACCGCGGTTTTTATATATTTAATTTTTTTAATATCCGGTTCGATTAAGGTTTTAATTAAAATCGTTTTATTTTTAAGGTAATTAATTAATCCGGTAATCTATACCTAAATTTAGAACGTATATTTTTAATTAATTTAATCGGAGGTTATTTTTAACGATGCCATTAGGCCGATTCCGGCTTCCTTTATAATTATTATTTTCGTAGCTTCGGCGGAGGCATTAAAACTCTTAATTATTAATCAAAATAGTGCTTTTTTATTAGAGTTTAAATTAATTTAATTTAGGTATTAATTATATAATATATTAATTTATATTTTACGCCTTTTAATTTTAATAAAATATATGCTTATTTAAGTGGCCCCGGCTAATCCCCGGGAGGTCCCGTATATTTATCTAAATACCATAATATTGATCCGTGTGCTCAAGTACACGCCAGTATATAGGAATTATAGTCCACCATTTAACACTATTCTACGCAGGTTTTATGGTGTTTTACGAGTTATTTGCCCTTAATATAATATGTGCGACTTATATATATATATTTAAAAAGTATGCCGTTAAAAATAATAGGTATTTAAAATAATATCGTATAAGGGCTTATATATATATTATATTATTAATAGGTATAGCTAATAAGTAGCGTAATATACCTAAGCATATAAATAATAGCTAATAATAATAAACTAATATGTGTTTAAGCATTTAATTGACTTTTTTATATTAAAGGGTCCAAGCGTCGTTTTTTTATAGCCGTTTATAAATACCTAATTTATATTTAATTATAAGCTAATATAATTACGATCGCAAGTCCCAATGCTTAATATCCGCTTATCCAAAGCTATCCGATTTTACCTGCACTAATTTTTTTAAAATCGGATTTAGCAATTATATATTATAATTATCGAGCGCTAACTTTATATTAAAATATTACCTTTAAAGCCTTATAATTCGGCGTACCTTACTTAATTTATTTTAATCGCTATAATCCTTATAATAATAAACGATATAACCCTATAAGGCGATAATATTTAAAAATCTGTTAATTCGGGTAAAAAGGCATAAATTATATACCAAACCCGGTTTATAGCGCGCTTTTTTTCGCATAAGCGTAATACGATTATATATTCGTATATTAATCGCCTGCTTTACGCCGATAAAACGCATAGGAAGCTCGTGTTTTAAAAAAAAAAAGGTATATTTATAAATAACGAAGCGGTAATAAAATTTCGCGGCTTTAAAACGCCCGATATAATTATAGCTAAATTAGAAATTTTTCGTATATCGTTAACACCGCGTATTATATTAAATAAAAAGGGTTATATTAATTATAAGCGGACGGAATAGCGCGGCTATAAATACGCAAAAAGCGCGTATACGCAAAATATTTAGCTTATAACGCGTTTACGGCGGTCGGCTTATAAATAATATATAAAGGTAAAATGCATAATAGGTTATAGCAAAAATACGAGTTATTTATACGCTAAAATAGGCCGTATTTTAAAAAATTATCGAGCTTTATATTATTACGCGGCTATTTGCTAAATTATATAATTGCCTTTATAGCCGTATACGTATAATTTAAGAATTTAAATATTTAGTAAAGGTTAATATTATATATATACGAAAAGGTATAAGATTAATTAGTTTATTAAAGTTTATTTTTTATTATAAATACCGTTAGCTTAAATGCTTTTAATAAAAGGAAAAAAAAGGTATTTCCCGGGACGGAAAATAGGATTATAAAATTAGAATTTAAAAACGGCTTTTATATTATTTAATTAAATTTATTAAATTATTATTTTAATTTAAATGCTTAGCGACCTCGTTAATTTTTAGGCTTATTTAGTTTATTAAATAGGTAAAATATATACTATAATTGCCGACGGAGGACGAGAAATTTTACGAGGCTATTAAGGTACGGATTTATAATTCGAAATAGCGTTTTTTAGCGTTTAAAAGTTATTTTATCGCTTTTTACTAATAAGCCGGTTTTAATAATTTAATTTTATAGTTAAGTATCGGCTTTTCGAAGCGCTAATATTTAGATTAATATTATTTCGCTTCGGGATTTTTTAGGTTTTTATTTAGTAATAAGCTTAGAAAACGGGATATTAAAAAAAAGGATTAGGCTAAAAACGGGCGATATTCGAAATTATTATATATTAAACCGGCGAATAAAATAAACGCTATATTTAGAATTATAATATTAATAATAATAGTTAATAATAAGGCGATTTTAGGAAAGATTATAATATTTGGGCTTATTTATAATAGCACCGGAGTTATATTTTTAAATAACGAAGCGGTATTTGGGATATTAGCGTTTTATTACCGATTTTTACTTTAATTATATTATTAAACGCGGTATTTTTTAAAATTTTATTTTTTATTAAAGGTAATACCGCATATAATTCCGTTAAAGCGACGCTAATTATAGCGGTATTTTCGCAATATTATATTTATTTTATGCCAATTAATAATTTAACGCTTAAAAGAATTTTTAGCGTTTTAAAAATTTCGTTTTAAGGTAAAAAAATATAATAGCTAAGCATTGCCTTAAAAAATAATATTATTTTAAAAATAGCTAATATATTAAATAAATTCTTTTATACTATATATAAAAATATATTTAATACCCTAGGTTAATTATAAAGCGCTTAAAACCTTTATTTTAATATTTTGCACTTTATTTTAAAATTTTTAATAAAACTATAAAGCAATATAAGACTTGCCGTTTTAATTTAATTACGTCTATAATTAATATATTAAAAAAAACGATTGGCATTAGCAATAATTGCTATTATAATAGGATAAAACCTAAAAGAATCTGGTAAAATTGGACGAGATATAAAAGCCGATTTTATATAAGGGCGCCGGGGTTATTACGGCTTAAAGATAAAAGGCGGTAAAAAAAGACGAAAGCTATTAATTACTATAATATATATAATAACGATATAAATACAAACGATAAAATCCTAGCGCTATTTATATTTGTTATTTATTATAATAACTATAATATAAGCGATATAGCAGCTATTGCTAAACTTTTATTCGAGGCGATAATAATAGGATATTTTGTATTAATTTGTATATTTATAAAATATTAATAAGCGCGATTATAATTAAATTTTAATAAATATTAAATCGCACGTAATAGCATTTATATTTATAAATATTTTTAAAAGTCCTAGTATTTATAAAAAAAGCTAGGAATTAAATAAATAAATATATTTTATATTAAAACGAAGCTTTTGGTATTATATAATAATTAGAGGCAATATAAATAGGATAGAATAAATATACGAATCGAAGGTTTTTATCCCAAGGGGAATATAGCAATCTAAGGTATTTTTTAGTACGTTTACTATTTTAGAGCTCGTTATCGGTGTTTTAATCGGTATCCTAGTCGGTATCCTAATTAGTCTTTTTATTATCCTTTTTTTTTTAATATCCTTTTTAACCTCCTTTTTATCCTTACCCTCCTTTTTACCCTTAGGAACGCGCTTATATTAGCAATAACCAATTATATAATAAATATATTTAATAGCCTTAAAAGAATATAGGTTGCTAACCCGCGTAATTTTAATTTTGCCGATTTATTAAAAGCTAAAATCGGTTAAGCTATTAATAACGCAAATAGCAGTATTGCTATTTTTTTTATTATCGGTTAAATATCCGGTATTAACGCCGGAGCTAGGGCGTTAAATAAATAAGCCGTTTAATAATTTAATAATATTATAAATTATATTTATTTTAAAAATACTAAAATAAATTTAAAAAAAAATATATATTTTATAATTAATACTTATAATATACGAAAAGCTAAGCCTATTTACGTTTAATATTAACGGCTTTTCCGTTCCGAATACCGTTAGCTAAAGCTTTAGCGGGAATAAAATCGTTAGCTATATTATTTAAATCGTATATTTATTTATATAAATTAAAAAATAATAAACGAAAAAAGTCCTTTAATTATATATAAAGCAAATATTTAGCCTAAAGCAAAAAATAGGAATAAAAAAAAAAAAGCATAAAAAACACATTTAGCGATAAAAGGTCCTTTTTAACCGTTTAGTAATTTATTATAATTACGTCGGCATAAATAATAAAAAAGGCTAATATTTTTATTAGCGTTTAGCGCTTTATAGCCTTCCGATTAATAGTATATTATTTAGCGTAGCGGCCCGGTAATTAATTTATTAGGTATTTAAAAATATCTAAATAAATAAGCCGCGGTATATTTAAAATTCGCATAAAAATGTAAATAATTAGAAAAAAGGTCGAAATTCTTAAAAAAAAACAATACCGTAATATTTATAATTAATTATTAGTATTTATAAATAAAACAAAAAATTATTTATATTATAAATATTAAAAAATTATATTAATAATTATATTTTTAATAATATTTTTTAATCGTAAAAAATAAACGGTTAAAAGAAACGGTAAAACGTATCGTTTGCGAAATTTTTTTATATTGCTTAAAAGTATAATATATAATAATTATCGGCTTACGCAGGCGATTCGCTACGCGTTACCTTTATTTTTTATTTTTATATTTTTTATTTTTTATTTTTTTATTATTCTTTTTCCCGCCCCTTTGTATTATTTTTTTCCCGTTATTAATTAGCTTTAGTTTTAGCGTCGCGGGCCGCTTTTTTTTATCGTTAGCCGTTTATTTATAATTATAATATTATAATATTTTATATATTAAACCTTTTAATAATACTAGTTTTTTAAAACCTTTTAAATAAAAGCTTTTAATATTAAATTATAGCCGAATTTATAAAAAGCCTTAAAAATATCGGTTAAAGCTAGCTATATTAGTTTTTTACGCTTTATTTATAGTTTTAAAATAATTATTATTTATAAAATATTACGGAAAGCGGCGCGTTTAGCGTATAAGGTTTTCGTAAGGGATTTAAAAAACCGGGTTAAATTATAAAAATTAATAAATTTAGGAAAAAATTAAAAAATAAAATTCTCGAGGATAATGCAGGTTTTTATATAAAAGCGCGTATATCGAGCAATAATATAAATAGCAAAATTAATCGAGTAGTTTTGCTTTTCCTATAATTAAAATATAGCGTTAATTTTTATAGCTTTTTTTTTATATATTTTAAATAAAAGCAAAAGCGGTAATAAATAAAACTAAATAAAAAATCCAAAAAATCTATAAAAATATATATCGATTATAATATTTACGGTAGCTAAAAAGATAATAATCGTTATTAATTTATTATATTTAACCTTTATAAATAACGGGCTAAGCCGGGCGATAATCCTATTTAGCTAAACTTAAATCACGCTTTATTATCGCCTTAAACTCAAATTTAAATACGTATACTAAAAATACCTAAATATAAAGGTGGCCCGTGCCTTTAGTTACTATAAGGTAGCTAGGTTAATTAATTTTATAATTCTAATCCGAATATATTAGTAATATTTTTAATATTTCTAATATTTATAATCGCGATTATATATATTTTATAATTATTAATTATTAAACGCTTATATTCTTTTACGTTTTAAAACTTTTAAATATCCTTTAAAAGGCAAAATAATCGACGAATTTACCGCTTATTTAAAGGGCATTAGCTAGTCGATTAGCCGAATAGATAATTTATATAATTTCCTGGATTTTAGAGTCTATATTAGACCCTTATTATATTAATTATTAATTATTAATTAAAAGTCTAAGGTTCGATTCCGAGTGGTTTCCGAATATAAGTAATTTTAAAAATAAAAGATAAAAATAATTTGGAAAATATAACTAACCTTAACCTTAAATATATTTTTTTTTTTTCCCCCAAAAAAAAAACTTTAATATAAATTTTATAATCCTATAAAAGGGTGCAAACGGATGCGGATTCGAAAAATAAAATAAACGTAAAAAAAGAGCCGCGGTAGGATCTTTGGATTTTAAGGTTTTAAATAATATCGGTTATCCTGCCTTAAATAAGTAATTTAGCGGTACCTTTTTTTTGCTATTTTAGTTAATAAAATTATACGACTAAAATCTAATATAATATATATTTATCTATATCTGTTACGTTATATATTACGCTTATTGGCTTACGTAACGTTGCCCTTTTTTTGCTTTGCGAAAGCTATCCTAGGCCGGCCTTTTATAAATATATTACTTTTATAATTGCATATTTAAACACACGTTAGTTATTTATTTCTCTTTAATCGCCGTAGGCCTTATAACGATAAACGATACCTTCTAGGGTGTTTATAAAGCAAGCGATATATAATAGCTAATACCTTTTATCCTAATTTAGTCTATAATACTAAAGTGGCTATAATAGCGCAAAGCAATATTATAAAAAATTATATATTAATTTGCATATTATTATTTTAACAAAATATTATCTGTATCTATTATAAATAATTATGCTTATTATATTATAGTTATATAAAGACTGCCTAAAAAATCCTATTTAAATAGATAGTAGTATAAGGCATTTACAGCCTTTTTTAAACCGCTTATTCGCCTAAAATATATAAATTACCGTAGGCGACTATATATATCGCTGCTTTTAATTTGCGGATTAAAAGCGAAAATTTATAGCAGCCGCTTAAATAAAAGCAAAGCATATATTACGCCGTAATTATAATCCTAAGATTACGACCGATAAAATAATTATTTACCCGAAAGCTTAGCTATTATCCAAGCTTTAACGAAGGAATACGTTATTTTTAAGCGTAAGTATTTCTCCTAATTATTTTATAAAAGCAATTTGCTATAAAAAAAGATAAAGCCTTATTAAATTCGTTTATTTAGCTAAAAGCTATATAAATATCCGGATTTAAAAAATAAAATATAGCTTAAAAGCCGCTATTAGCGAAATAGACTAAATGTAAACGATTATACCTTTTTTTAAACTCGATAATAATAATAATAAAAAATGGATATATATTTTGGCGTGCTTTCGAATTTAAACAATTTTTTTAAATTTATAGTTTTTTATTTATTAATCGATTAAATAATAATCCTTATTTGCACCTTTTTCGTTATTATACTTAGCCTTTTAATTATTAACAAATTTAGCTTTAGCCGTAATAATAGCCGCGTTATAAAATAAGCAATTCCCGGTTTGCGTCCGTAATATTATTTGAGCTTATAATTTATAATTTAATCCGCCGATACCGCCTAATTTTTTAGCAGGTAACGGCTCGTTATAAAATATATCCTTAAATAACGGCGGATAATCCTGTTTACTATATATATTTTTAATCGGAGTTTACTAATTATAAACCTAATAAAAGCTAGCTATAAAAAATTTATATCGGCGATTTTATTGCGATTTATACCAAGCTTTACGTTAAGCTTTAAACCGCCGAAACCCGGCTTTTAAAATTTATAATTTTAATAATTTAAGTTAAGCTAAATATTGCTTAAAAAGGCGGCGAGCGCTTAGTAAATTAGGATTTTAGCGGCAAAAGCGCCGAAAATATAAAAAAAAAGCTTAAAGTCGTCCGGATAATATTCGCGGAAAAAAATAGCTATAAATAATAAATAAAAAAGTATAAGCCCGGCTTTTTTTAAAAATATAATAATACGAAATATTAATTAATATATTTAATTCGCATATAATAGATAATTTAGATTAATTTAGAAAAGTGCCGTTAACAGCATAATACGCTAAACCGTGCTTTTCGTAATCCGGGAAACGCCCGTTAATATATATTATATTTTTTAAAATAAACCGTGCTTCGAATAAAAAGGGTTATTCGCAGCGGTATATTCGAAATATATTAAGCCTAAACGGTTATTTTTTATTTTATTAAATTATTTAACGTTAGCGAGCTATGCTATTTTAGCGCTTATTAATAATACGGCGTCTTTTAATTTATTTTAGCGCTAATACGAATTACTAATAGCTAACGCATTCTTATTAAATTATTTTATTTTAATTATATTATAATATTTTCCGCTATATTTTAGAAATAGCAAAATAAAACTAATAAAAATTTACCGCTTTAATAAATATATTATTTTAAAATATAAGGAACCCGGTTTTACGCTAAAATCCTAAATTAGCCAATAATAATTAATTTAAAAATTCCCGCCGCCTAATAATTATTAATTAAAATAGCGCAAGATTTCCTTTTTTTTTCTAATTTAGCTTAAATTATAAAAATATATATATGCGGGATTTCGAATGCGGTTACGCCTAATAAATATAAACGCTTTATATATAATAATTTTAGTAATAATTTGCCTAAAAAATCGAAAAGCAATTAAATAAAACGTATAAATTACCGAATATAATAAATAAATAATTTTTTATATACGGCCTATCGTTATATTATATTAAATTAATTTAAGCAAATAATACGCAGCTAATATACGGATATTTCCCGAAATATATTTAATCCTAAAGCCACGAATTAAATAATTACGGATATAATCCGGGGAAATAAAGGCTAGGTTTTTTATACGCCAGGCTGGCGGGGTTTTCTTTTTATACAAGGCCTGCTAAATTGCCCGTAAAATTATATACGTGGCTTATTTATTAAACGTTATACGCTTATATATTATTAAAGTGCTTATTCCAGCTATTATACAAAATATAAATAAAATTATTTATAATTTTATATTTGCTTTTTATTTCCTTTAAAAAGCCTAGATTATTAGCAATACGTCGGGATTTAAAAATAAGTCTAAATTAATAAAAAAGCAATCGGTATTCGGAAGGCTTAACGAGGAATATAAATTAACGGTAATTTTAATTCCGTAATAATAATGGCTATATAACATCTTTTTAATGCCTATATAAAAGTGGTATCTGCAGTATTAAACTATTTTGCATTTATACCTATTATTTTATTTTTGCTCTAATTTTTATCTTTTAAAGTTACCTTTAAAGTCACCTTTAAAATCACCTTTAAAATCACTTTTAAAGTCACCTTTAAAGTCACCTTTAAAATCACCTTTAAAGTCACTTTTAAAGTCACTATATTTATTTCCGCTAGCTATAATAACGAATTAGCAGAGCAGGAAGCTATTAATATCGGCTTAACGCAAAAGCCGCTTTAGCTTAGCCGCTTATAAAATTTGGAGCCTTAATTCGAAATAGGTAATTTAAACGTTACCGTTATAACTATTTACGAAACGGTTAATTTAAAGCTTAAAAAACGTAATAATACCGTAAATTTCTAAAAATATTAAAATATCTTTTAAAAAGCCGCGATAACTAATTTTAGCAAAAATCGCTCGCTAGCGAAACGGTATAATATATTTATATACGCATAAGGTATATTTGCCTTTTAAACGGATAAGCTGGATAATATTTAAAACGGAACGGATATAATTTTTAAAATTATAAATTTTATTTTAATGCAAAATCCTATATATGCTATTTTTTCCTATAATTTAAAAATTTTTTTTATTACCGGTTTTTAAAAACCCGCAAAATTAGCGATTTAGAAAAAGCTATAAAAGTCGCTTTTAAAACCTTTAAAAAATTTCGCTAAAGCCGCGATCCTCGAATTCTTAAGCTTATAAAACTATTTAATAAATTAAAGGCTATTATAAATAAAAACCTAATAGCGAAAAAGGCAAAAATATCCGGGATTTAAGTAATAAATAAGCCGGTCGAGTATTTAAATCGATATTAAAGCACGTTATATATTAAAGTTATTTATAATAAATATGCTTTTTAAATAATATAATCCCTATAAATAACGGGCCGGGCCGGTAACCGTTGCGTTTCTTCGAACCTTAATCGAGCCTTATTAGCGCATTGATTTTTAAATGCTCGTTAGCGCGGGGGTTTTGAGTAATAAGGCTTTTTTTTTTATAAATTTAGGTATTTATACCTGGAAAACGTAGGTGAGAGGGAAGCATTATAAAGGAATCAAAAGGCGCTATTAAGGGTGGCCTATTTAAGTCATAATTAAAAAAATAACTATATTAGCCTAGGTTATAATATATTATATAAAATCGTTAAACGAAAAAGGATAAATTGCGATAAAGCGGTTTTGTTTTAATAAATTATCGCGATAGCAAATATTTCGAATTATAATTTATATATATATATTTAAGCTTATATACGTATTTAACTATTCGAATTTGGCTATAATATAGCCTTTAAAATCGTATATATAAATATATTTTTTTTATGCTTTATTTATCTTTATTTCTATATTTAATTATTTATTATTTTATATAATAATTAATTACTGCAACCTAATTAAAAACGAATAGCTATAGCTATATTTTAATTATTATATAATAAAGCGTTAATAATTCAAACTTATCCTAATTATTATTAATAATATTTTTTAATTTTTAAAAATAAAATACTCCGTTATAATATTTGTAAAGCATATATTTAGATTATAAATTATGCATTTACCTTTAAGAGAAATATATATAAATATAATTTCTATTAGCTGCAGCGGGATTATAAACCCATAAAGCCCAATAAACTCGACCTTATAATACCGTGCACTATTATATATTATATTATTATAAGCGTCTTTATTTACCCGAACCTATTATTAAAAATAGCACTAAAAGCGATTTTAAAGCAAATTAAAGCAGATATTAAAAAATTCGATAAATTTCGAAGCCTTATAAATTATATTTTTTATATTAAAAATACCATAAAATAGCTTTTAAACTTTTATTTTTTATTAATTTATTTAAAGGACGAAATTTCCCCGATCCGTAATCGCTAAAATAAAAAATATAATTTTTCGAAAGCTTATCCAATATAAAAAATATAAATACATTTATAAATAAAATAAGGCACGCAAAATAAAAAATACGATTTTTTTATAAAAATAGGCATAATAAATATGCTTTTTAAAAAGTTTTTAACGGTTAATAAAAGCTAGGTAAAGGCTACGCTCGATTTTTTTGCCAAAAAATCAAATTTTCTAAACGCTAAAAAATCGGCGAAAATCTAGGTTTGGCGCCCCGAGTATATTTTTAATAAGGACTAAGGTATATAAAAAACGTAGTTATATTTTATAAATTATAAATACGATTAATAAAATAAAACGGAATTAAAAAATTACCTAAAAACGGAAATACGCGTTAGCGTAATAGCAAAACGCTAAGCAAAAGCTTTCCTAAGCGTAGGCCCGATATTAGCTTTAGCTTCGGAAAAAAGGATCGTATAATTATCCGGCCTAAATATAATTATTAATTATAAACGCCTATAATACCGCAGCTATTTTACCGTATATACTTATAAGTCGATAATTATAAAAGCTTTTAATAAAAGCCGAAATCGATAATAAGGTAATAAAAAATACCGTAATAATATTCGAGCTAATAACGCCTTAGGCTATAAAAATAAATTTAAAGCTTTTGCCGAGTAAACGTCTTCGGCAAAACGAATTAAACGCAAATCCGGCCTTTAAAAACGGCTAATAATATCGGTTTATATAATGCGCCTAGGAATTCGACGAGGACGATTACTTTCCTCTCCAGGTATAGGTTCGGGGACAATAGCCTGGTTCTAACGATATTTAAGCTTTTTATCGGATATAATATAATTACTCTTAATAACCTCGTTATACCGGGACTGGCGAAACTAAATTTTAAATTTCCCTGTAAAAAAAAAGCGGAAAACGGCAAAGGAAAAATATAAAAAGGAAAAAAGTTTTTATTTATATTAGCAAAAAATATTTAAAATAAATATAATAAATTTATATACCCGATTTTAGTAATTATTAAGCAAATGCACGAATATAAATATAATAAATAGTATTTAATAAAGTTACGCGAACCCCGGAAGCAAAAATTTATTTTAAGCTAAAAACTCCGTTACCTCGAGCTATTTATATTAGCTAATATTATTATTACTATTATTATCGTTATTATTAAAAATAATGCGTTTAAGGTATTTTCCTTTATAAAATCCGATTTTTTTTTTTAAAAACGCGTAATTTATAATAATAATATTTAAAATATATAATATTAATATATTATTTAATCTTTTTTAGCTTATAAAATTTATAATAAAAATAGCATTCGATTTTGCTATTATTTAATTTTTTATTATAAAAAAAAAATATTTTATATTATTAAACGGAAAAAAAAGCAGGCGGAAAAACTAAAAAAGGAATAGATTTTTTGCTATCGGAAAACGGCTAAATTTAAAATACTAAAGCGGGTATTAAGCTTTTAAAAATTTAAAGCATTTGCTTTAAGCTTAGCTATTTTAAAATAGGCGGTTTTCCGGCGGGCGGCTTTCCGGCGGGAAAACTAATAGATTTTTTAGTATTAAAAAGAATTAGGATTTAAAATAATAACGCTAATAATATATTGCTAAAAATTAGGCCTATATTTTTAAATTCGAGCTTAGCTAAAGGTAATAAAAATAATAAAGGTAATATAAATAATAAAGGTAATAAAAATAATAAAAATAGCGATACCTCCGGAAAAACCTAATTTATATAATAATATTAATTTATATTAGGCTATATTCGCGTAGGTATATTTTATCCGAGCTGGTTTTAAATTCGCTTTTTTTAAAACTTAAATAAATTATTATTATAATAAAAACCGTTTTATATTAACGCTACGAAATTGCTTAAAATATATAAACCGTAACTCGCGCCGTTTTTTTATTACGGAATATTTCGTATTTTAAGTTTTAGGATTGCGTTACCTTGGCTAAATTAGTTAAAATAATATATTATATATTTTAAAATCCGATTATACCGCAAAAAACCTGCCTTTTATTATTACGAATTTGCGATCGTAACCGTATTCGTAATTTAATTATATACGGCTAAAAACTAATATAAAATTTTTTATTTAAGCTTATTCGCGAATAGCGCTTTAATATTAACCGAAAAAGCTACCTATTTAGCGTTATAATAATTATTAAATTTAAACCGGTTATTTAAGCGGCTTAAAGCGTTTCCTAAATAAATATAAAAAAATAATAAATTACCCGTATTTTTATCGTAAATTATATATTACGGCGAAACGCCCCGGAAAATTTCGAATATTTATATATTAATATTTTTTTTTTAATAGCTATTTTTACCGAATTAAGCGTTTTATTAAATTATACCGCTTTATAATTAACGTAAATTAACGGATATTTTAAACGGTAGTATTTAAACCTAAATTTTAAAGCAAATTATTATATTAAAGGCTATTAAATATAAAAGCGGCCGTATTAAAATTTTTTAGCTAATCGGGACGATTACCGAATAAGGTTAAAATATCGTATATTTATATTTTCCGCGGAAACGGGGATAAACTATCCTAGCGAAAAAAAAGGGAGGCCTAAAAAGCAAAATAATAAATAAATTAATAAATAAGTATAAAAAGGGATTAGAAAATATTAATATTATTAAAGGCATAAATGCCAAAAGCAGCACTAAAAGCAGCAATAAAAGCACTAGTAATAATAAAAGCAAAAAAAGCAATATTAAAAGCATTAAAAACACTAAAAGCATTAAAAGCAATAATTAAAGCGCCGTTACCTAAGGCGTTAAGCTTAATTAAATATTTCCTTTTAATCGAAATTTTAATAGGCGATTTTTAGGCTGCGGGCTTTAAGTACGGCAAAAAAGAGGCGGTAAATACGGAATAAATTAAATTCGCGATTTTATTATTATTATTAACGCTTTTTTGCTTTTTTTTTATAGGCTTATTTTTAGGTAGCGTTACCGGCCGTTTTAAATAGTTAATTTTATACTTTTAACGTGCTTTGCCTTTACTTTATTTCCTAAAATCCCATCCGTAATAAAGGCATTTAAGGCAGCTAGTTTTGCGGTGCTTTATAAGGTTTTTATTTTAAATAGCGATATAATCGCAGGCTTTATATAAAAAGCGATTCGGCTATACGATTAATTCCGGCTTTTTTATATATCCCTTTTAGTATTCCGCGCGCGCTGTAATATTAGGGAATTCCGCTTTATAGCCCGGATAAATAATATAAATTTTATAATATATATTAAAATTCTGCTTTATAAAAGCGGAAAAGCCGCATTTATTGCATTTTAATTCGTCCGGCTATACGACTAATTCCGGCTTTCTTATATACCTTTTTTAATATTCCGCACGCGCCGTAATATTAGGGAATTTTATTTTATAATTTAAATAGGTAATATAATATTTATAATATTTTATAAAGTTAGTTTTTTTATTAAAAATAGCGCCGTAGGCTTCGTATTTAATTTTATCCGGTTATACGACCAATTCCGGCTTTTTTATATATCTTTTTTAATATTCCGTACGCGCCGTAATATTAGGGAATTCCGCTTTATAACCCGGATATATAATATAGGTTTTGCGATGCTTATCGAAATTCCCTTTTATAATAAAACGATAGCCGCACCCGTCGTATTCGTAAAGACGCTCCGGATTATCCGGGTGTAAAATTAGGCATATTATTTTTTAATATCGCTAAAAAGCCTATTTAAAAAAAAACGATGCTAAATAATATTCGCAGATATATTAAAAGGCATTTTTTTAAAACTTTTTATCGCTTTTTGCTTTATTTGCGGTAAATAAACTAGTTAGCATTTTAATTTTAAGCGAGCTTTATTTAGAAACATCTTTTATAACGCTCGTAGCTAATATTTATACCTTTTTGGAAAATAGGATTTTTTCGATCGAATATTTGCCTTTAAATATATTAATAAGCTTTTCGCGCCCCGATTTCCAAATTTGGCGGTATTATATTTTATCGACGTCCTAATATAGGGATTTACCGGGAAACACAAAACGGATCGCGGCTATAAAACGCTCGATATCCCTTTAAACAGCTAATAAGTAATTTTAAATAATTTAATTAATAAATTAGGAATCTAAACTAAAATTCGATTATTATAAATAAAAATAAGCGATTAGGTTAAAATTATTATCGCCGGGTTTTTTCTTTTAGCCGAAGCTTATAATTATATTATAAATCCTTTTATTAATATTGATTATTAATAAAAAATTTTATTATTAAACGAATAAAACGCTAAATAAATCTAAAATTAACTATTTAATATAATTATTATCCGCGCTGGCTAAAAATGCGATTTTATTTTTAATTTATTAAATTATACCGTATTAAAAATAGGTATAAATAAAAAATAGAAATTATTAGGTTTTTTTAAAAAAATAACCCCGATCGGCCGAGGCTTTTTTATAATAATATATTAATTTATCGAATTTATAGCGGAAAAAAGCCGCGTAAAAAGCCTAATCCTAGCGTTATTTTTTAGTTTTAAATTTAAAAAAATAATAAAACGGAAAAAAAATAAATTTTCCGGAATAATCGGGATTTTAAATATAATATAAATTATAAAACTCGTTAAGCGTAAATTTATAGCTTATAATAATTCGCCGATATTAATTATATAATCGCAAATAATCCGAAGCTAAAGGAAAATCGCGCTTAAATTAATAAATTATATTAAATAATTAATATCGAAATAATTGCTTATTAAAAAAAAGGGCTATTAAATCGTTAATATACGGCGATTTATTTATCGTACGAAACGTTTAAAGCATAGCTTCGGCTTTTACCGGCGAAAAATCTATTTAACGTTTATATCGAATATTATAAAAAGCGGTATTATTAATAATAGCGCTAATTATTCTAATATTCGTTAAAGTATTAAAATAAAATTATAATTCCTGCTATTAGATAACGGTATCGGAGTTAATTATCGCCCGCAAAATACGTCCGACGAAAGGCATAGCGGTAATCGGGTAATAACCGTAAAGCTAATTTAAGTCCTAAAAGACGATCCGGAAATTCTTCCGGTTATTAAAGCCCGTAAATAGAAAATAATATAAAACCTTTTTTTTTAATTTAAACGAACTTACCTAAAAGCATTTTGCGCTTCGATTAAAAGAAATAAAAGCCTACGAATTTTTTTTATAAAATATTATAAATTAATATATTTATAGCGGAAGCTAAGGCCTTTTTTTATATTTTCGTTATTTTTTATTAAGGTAAAAAAACCGCGGACGCGTATATATATTTTATTAATAAAATTAAATTGTTCCGGATTATTAAACGCAAATTTATAATAGGCCTAATTATACTTAATTATCTGCCTAATCGGCTTTTATATTTATTTTATAATATTATTTTCCGTACCTAAAAATATATAATTTTTATATATATTTTTTTTTTAAATTTTTTACCGGCTTATTAATAATAAATAAAATAGCGGTTATTTTTAAAAATCGTTTTTTTAAAATTAGTTAAGGCTAGGATAAATTTTTTTTATAAATTCGACTATTTCGGGAGCTTTAAAAGCGCCGGCGAGCTCGTTTTCGAGCTTGTCCTTAAATTAATTATTATTATCGATATAATTTAAATTTAGCTAATCGGCCTTTTTAACGTAATTATCGGAATAAACGCTTGTATCGACCTAGCCGGGGTTAGGTTCGCCGGCGTAGATTTTATTTTATTAAAAGGATATAATTATAGAAAAAAAATATTAGTATACGAACGTAAAAATTTAGTAAAATATAAATATAGGAGTAAATAAAAATTTTAAATTAATTTTATTTATACCGTATTTAGGAGCTTGGAATTAGTGCAAAAGACGCGGAAGCGGCTTAAAACCGATAAAAACTTATATTTATTAAAATAGGTAACGAGATTATTTATAAAAGATGGCTTAAGAGACTCGAATTTAATAATCCTGTTTTAATTAATCGGGTCCGAAACCGTGGAATACTGGATTTATTAAGGATATAAATAATAAGACTTATATTTAAAAAGACCTAATTAAAAAAACCTAACTAGAGAAACCTAAATAGAAAAACCTAACTAAAAAAACCTTAAATGGCTTAATTCTGGTTAGATTAGATTTAAAAAAAAAGGAATTATCGATTTACCAAATAAATGCTAGATATTAAAACTTAAGATAGTGAAGTCTTTTAACGTGCTAAGCAAATATTAATGAAAATACGTGTAAACAGGTACTGGCTTGGTGCTTTTAATTAGATAACTGGATCGAGATAGGTAAAACCGGCAAAGTGAATTGTAATTAGTGGTGAATCGAGGTAAAAAGTTATAATCAATTGTAAATTAAATTCAAAAGTTAATAAGGTTGCAAGAATCTAATATACTTGCAAATTCGATAAATAAACAAAACGAAAGCCTTGGGCAAAACGGATTTAAAAAATCACAAAATAAATCAAAAACGAGAAATATAAATGCCTAAATATTATAAAGGTTAAAGGCCTAATAAATTATTTAGATATTTATTGCTTATGCTTAAATATAGCTTAAAATATATACGTTATATAGTTAAAACTGCCTTTATTTATTAAAAATTATTATATTCGATATATTTTTTATTAATACGGTAATATTTTTTTTTTGCTTGGTTCCTAGTATTTATATTAAATATATTATTATAACGCCGTAAATAAACGCTATAAAATAAAAATTATATAAAAATCGTTTATATATAATAAAGCTAATAAACGGGTAAAATTTAATTAATCGACTTATATCCGATATTTATTAATTTTAAAATTATAATCTAATCCGGCGTATTATATAATATTTTATAGCCTAATACTATTAAATCAGTATTTATTCTTAATTTAATCTATAAGCTAAAATTTTCCGTATATAAATATAGCTAAATGCTGCCTAGTTTAATAAATCCCGATTTCCTTTAGCATTCCTTTTATAGCGAGGTATAATTTATAAATTAATTATAATTAGATATTACTTTGCAAAACTTTATATACCTAAATACACTAAGCTTTATATATACTAATTTATTTCTAATAATATTTTATATATATACTAATATATTATAAATATATGCTTAACGACCTGCTTCCTTTATATAAAATAAACGACGGTGCAATAGGAGATTTTATATATAATAGGTATATATTAAAATCCATTTTTATTAATATTAAAATTTTTAACTAAAATCTGCTATTAGGCGGTAGTTAGCTGGCAGCGTCCGAGACCTTTAAATATAATTCGGACGGATCAAATGGCCTTTAAACGGGTTATGCTTTTAAACGGATTATTTCGGATTTTATCGTAATTTGGGTTAAATATGCATTTATAGGGAAATATATAATAAAAAAAAAATTCCTATTTGCAATTAACTAAAAATAATTTATTATTTTATATTGCCTTATTATAACGGCAAGGCTAGCGGGTTCAAATTTAAACGGCTTATTAAGCTTTATTTTTAATAATCGTTAACGAGCTAGCTTTAAGCTTTAATAAATAATACTTTTATTACCCACGGAACAGCTTTAATCTATTATATATTTAAATTACGCACTTAGCCGATTAACTCTTATTTATAATTTACAAAATTAAAAACCCATCCATTATATCCGATTCCGTTAACGTATTTACGCAGATTCTTCACCTGCCACCTTGCATCCGGATTCCACTTATATCTTAATACCTCGTCTTTTACCAGCGAAAAAAAAGCGCATTATCGGTAAAGCTATAAAACCACGCTATTAATTACGGTTAAATAATAAGCAATAATTTTTATAAATTTATAAATTAAAAAGCCTTTTAAGTTATTTATATTTTTATTACGTTACCGATATACCGGTTAAATTATTTTTTTTTAGCTAAAACTAATTAAAAAACGATACGGCGGAATATTATTATATATTATTACCTGCTAATTAATTTTTATTTTGCTATAATTATTTAATATAATTATTTATAAATATCGCTTATGCGGTCGCTAATACTTATTTTATATTATTATATTTTATTATTTAATTTTGCTAACCGCTAAATCGAAAATATATACGCCGAAACGCGGCCCGATTTAAGCTTATAAAAATCGAGAACCGTAACTATTTTTTAATTTTTTGCGACCGCTAAAAACGTTTTTTCGGTACCTAAAAACTTAAAGTTATCGCTTAAATTATTAGGGCTCGTTTTGCGCCGCCGATTATAACCCCGATTTTGCATTTATAGCCGACCGCTTTTTCCTTTTTTTTTTATTTTTCGCGGGCGAACGCGGCTTCGCCGGCCTTTTTTAATACGTCGCCGTTTTAGCCGGACTAAATCTATATTTCTGTTTAATTTAAATAAATTATTTTAAATTCGCGCGAGGTTATTATTATTTTGAAAATGCCATTTTTTATAAATTTAAAAAAAAAAGCGGTAAATGCTATTATGGATTTTAAGGAATACGATCGATTTATTTATATTATTAAAATCGTTAAAATATAACCGGTCGTAAAGGTCGTTTAAACGCTAAAATTTAACGGTTTAAACCTAAGCCTTTATTTCGACGAAATAAGCGTATTATTACCTTTTATAATTAATATATAGCCGGAATTAGCAATATATTTAATCGATATCCTATTTATAAACGCTTTAATAATATTAATTTTATTACCGAACGTGCCGTTATAAATTTATTTTATTAAAATTAATTAAATATATAGCGATTTTTTATCGGTTTTAATTTTATAAATTACGGTTTAATATTTATTAAAATTTTAATTAAAATTCTTTTAAACTGCGATCCGATAATACTATTCGGCTCGCCTAATATATATATATAAAAATAAAAATTTGGGTAATATCGTTATAAATTGCTTAAAATAAATTAATAACCCGATTAATCCGATATTAAACCGCCTATTATATCACGCTAGGAAAAATTTATTCGAATAGCAATAAAGCGCAGCGTTTCATAATTTATAATTATTAACTTATAACCACGGCGCTACCCGATCGACGCCGAATCCCGTTATAATAGGTTAAATAAACGGTTACGTCAGGCATAATAAATTAAAAACACGGCAGTCAGGTATAATAAATTAAAAATACGGTAATAAGCATATAAAATCGTAAATATTAAAAACTCGGATATTATTTGTAAATTATTAATTATAATTAGCTATTAACGCCGCGAATCTAATTTATTTAATAAGCCGGCTCGCTTATTACTAAATCGCTAAACGTTATCGCAATATAAACGTTATATTAAATATTTCTAGCCTAATAAATATATTTATATTAATAATTTTATAATTTATTTTAAATATCCCGGAGGAAAAATACGGTATTTATATAAATTTTAAAAACCTCGATAATATTTTCGCTTAATTATTATTTAATGCCGCGTAACGTATTTTTGGCCTTTTTTATTTTTTTAATTTTATTTATAATATCGTTTTTATTTTTATTTTTATTAAAAGCCTTTTTAGCAAAAACCAGCTGTTATATCGCGCGGTATTATTTAATTATATAAATCCCGTATGGCAGTTAGTTAGACCTTAAGGGTCCTTAAGATACCAGATATAAAGAGCATATGGATATCCTTATTAAAAGCAAGGAGCTTACGGATAAGGTCCGTATACTCCAAGGAAATTAACAAATTTTTTTAATAAATAAATATATAAATAGGATTATATGCTCCTTTTTTAATTAAAATTTAAATAAATATAATATATTTTATAATTATATTTATACCTTTTAACGCTTTTAATTTATTTTAATATTATAATTTTTTTAAACCTATTTTATATATTTTTTTAATTATATTATAATTATAAACCCGGTTTGCTCGTAAAATTATTATATTTTATATTCCGCATTTTATTATTATATTTTAAAAAAATATATAATATTAGCTTTTAAATTTAATTTATTTTTTTATTATTATACGTTTAAAAATATTTAAATTTAAAAAATTTAAAGCTAATATTAAATTTAATAAAAAATATAATTAGCCTAATTAATTTTTTAAATATAAGCATTTAGCAAATTACTTTAAAATTTAGCATTTTATAAATCTAAATTTTACGCTTTTTTTCCTTAAAAAAGGCTTTTCCTTTTTAATAATCGAAAAATATACTAAAAACCTTTAAAAGCAATTTAAAAAAAAGCATTTAGCAGCTATTATAAAATAAAAAAAACTAAAAAAGGAAAAGCTCCGAAAAAAAAGCCTATACCTATAAGTTTTACGCTCCGAAAAGCATATAATAAAAAATTTTTATTAAATAAATCTTATTTAACGTTATTTTTGCTTAAATTAATAAAATATATTATTTAAAAAAATAAATTAATAAAATAATAAACCCCGGCTTTTTATAAATTATTAAAGTTAAAACGGAAAAAATAAAAAAATATATTTTTAAATATTACGTTAAATAGCTTAAAGCTTTTTATAAATTAAATAAAATTAATTATATAAAACGCGTAAAATTATAATATAAGCTTTATTTTGCTATTATAATTAAAGCCTAGGACTTTTAAAAATAATTCTTTAAATAAAAAATTAAACGAGCAAAAACCCGGATATATTAAATTTTTAAAATTTATAAAGCCTTTACCGTTAAAAACTTTTTACGCGTTATAAATATTAAAATTATGCTTAGCTAAGGAAAAAATAAATAAAGCGTATTAATAATTTTAAAAACGAATTATTTTTAATTTTTAATATTTTTAAAAAAAAGCGCTTTTTAATTAATTCGACGAAATTATTTTATTAATTAATAAACTAAAGGTTTTCGCAATTTTAGGCCTAAGCTTAAAATTTTACGGAAATAAAATATTAAAAAGCACGGGATTAACGATTTCGAATTTTAACATTTTAGCTTAGGAATTTTTTTATTTTTGCAAAAAAAAGGGATAAAAAAATTATTAATAAGGCCCGGAAATATATTTATTTTTAAAATACGCCTTTATAAGCTTAACGGAAAAAAAAATTAAAATATTATTTAAAGCGGAAATAAATAAAATCCGCTTTTATATATAATAAAAAAAATATAAAAAATTAAAAAATTAATTTAAAATTATCGGCTAAATATTAAATAACCCTAATAAAAAAAACCTTAAAAGCGGGTTTTTATACCCTAATTTTATTAGCGTTATAATTATTAACCTATTTTTTTTATAAAAAAGTATAAAAATCCTTTTTTACTGCTTTTTTTTAATTCGATTTTTTTTTTATTTCCGAAAAGCTTTTAAATATATTTTTTATATTTTAGCTAAACTTTTGCCTTTCCTTAATCGCTATAATTATTAATTTTGCTATTATAAATTTTAATAATATTATTAATATTTATATTACCGTTTTTAGCAAATACCTATTATCCGATTTTACGCTTTTTAATAATTATAACGCTATTTATATAATAAATAATTTTAAATTTTTATTATTAAATTTTATTAAACCTATAAAAAATAAAAATTAAATTTAGGCTAATATTTTATTTTTTCCTATTTAAAGCTAAAATATCCGTATTATTAAAAATTATATTAATAATCCTATAAATATTAAAATAGATTTCGTATTTAACGATATTACTTATTTTCTAAATTTTTATTATAATATTATTTTTAAATTTAAATTAAATAAAAAAAAAGCATAATTTTACGGATATAATATTATTATTAAATATAAAATATTAAAGCATAATATTATATTTTATAAATTTTAGCGAAAATTCTATTTAACTTTTTTTAAATATAAGCTTATATTTTTTTATTTTTTTAATTTTTTTGCTAAAATAAATATAAGCTACCCTTATATTTTAGCATTTTATTTTATTAATTAACGAAAAATATAATAATTTAAAGTATATATTTAGCCTAAATTTAATAAAAAATTATTTTAGTATTTTCGGTTAAAACATTTTAAGGCTAAAGCTTTTAAACGGTTTGCTAAAAACGTAAAAAATATTTAAATTAATAAAATAAAATAACTTAATTATAAAATCTATATACGCTTTAAAGCTATTTAAATAATTTTAAAAAAAACTAAAAAATATTAAATAAAACGATTATTTTAGCGGATATTTTTAGACCTTATATTTTATAATAAAGCTTTTAATAAAAGCATTTATATATTAATTATTAAAGAAAAATAATTACGAAAATATTTCGTTTTCCCGTTAAAATCTAAAAAAAAAAACGAATTTACCCTAATAATTATTAATTTCGTTATATCGATAAAACGATAATATCGCTTTTTCGTTTATATAATCTTTTACGATAATAAAACGGCATTTTTACCGGCGCGCGGGATTAGCTATTATAAACGCTAAATTAAGGAAAAAAAAATTATTATTTAATTATTAACCTTTTATATATTTAAATTAAACGGAGGAGCTAAAAAAGCTATTTAAAAGCTTTAAAAAAAAACCTTAGCAATACTAATATCTGCGAATTTCCCTTTTACGCTTTAGCTAAAAATATTAAAAACCGCGATATATTTATATAATATATTATTAAGCGCCTTTAAAAATTACTAATTATTAAACGAAATATTAAATAAATAATTTAAATAATATTTCCGATAATATACCCTAAAAATTATATAAAAAATTATTATTAATTTAAAACCGGATTAGAATTTAATTTACGTATACGGATATATAGCTTACGCTTTAAAAAGAAATAAAAAAAAAGTATTAATTTAAAATATTATAAAATTTATTTAAAAGCTTATTTTAGATATTTAGTTAAATATTATTTTAATTAATTTTTTCGTATTTAGATTTTAAGCCTAAATTAAATTATAATTATAAAAAACGTTAAATTTAATAAAAAAATATTTTATAAAAGCCTTTAAAAGGAATAGGAAAAATAAATCGTTAAAAAAAAACTTTATCCTATTATTAACGAAATTAAAAAATTTAAACCAATATTTTCTAAAAGCGATATTATTTTATAATTTAACTTTTAAAACGCTTTATAATTACGTTTTATATTATCCGATTTAAAGGATAAATTTATATTTAATGCTATTTCCGAGCATATAAATATAGCTTAATAAATTACGGAATAGCTTAAAAATAACGTTAAAAATAGCCTTTTTAATACTTAAATATTAAATATTTACCTAAATATCTTTTTAAAAATACAAAATTCTCCTAAGCTAAGGCAAAAAAATTAGGGCTTTTTATCCTTAATAATTACGCTTAAATTATATAAAAAAACCGGCATTTATAAAAAAAAGGATCGCGAAAATATTTTATAAAAAAATAATATTTCGATAAAAAATAATTAAAAGTATATAGCATAACGCTAAATGCTTAATAATTTAATATTAAAACTAAGGTTTTTAAAAAATATAACTATTAATTTATTTAAAAATAAAAATTTTTAAAACGCTAAGGAATTATTATTTTTAATTTTTAAAAACGCTAAAGAATCGCGACCTTTAATTCTTATTAAAGCAAAATACCTTAAAATTAAAATATTTATACGGTTTATTAATTTAAAAAAGCAAAAAATATAAAATATAGCTTTAACCGCTTTTATAAAAGATTAATTAAACGAAATAATCGAAATTAAGCGTAATACGCGTATTAAAAAAGCTTTTTAAAAATACGGATAATTATATATATTAGTAGTATTTTACGGAATATTTGCAATTTTATTAACCGATTTATTTTAAAAAGAATTTAACGATTAATTTATACTAATAATTAAAAATAAAAACCTTTTAGCGTATAAAATTTTATATTTTATAATCGTAGCTATAATACTATATTATAAAAAAGAATTTAAAGGCATTTTATCGGTTTTAAAAAAGCTTTTAAATAACGATAAAGATTTCGGTATATTTAAAGGCATCGCTTTTAATTTAAAAAAGGAAAAAATATACCTAAATAACGTATTATAAAAACCAAAAAAATAAAAAAAGCTAAAAAACTATTTATATAGGCTTTAGTTTAAAAAGATAATAAGCTTTAAATTTAAAACCTTAATATAAAAAATATTTAAAAAAAAAATCGCAAAAAACGCTTTAATAAATTTATATTTTTAATATAGGTATAAATATATAAATTCGATAAAAATAACTATTTAATAAAATTTAAAGCAAAGTTTATTATAAAAGGAGATTTTTAAAAAAAAAGCGTAAAAAATACCTATATTTTAATTTTAGCCGCTTAATTATTTAAAATTATAATAATTATAGCTGCTAAAAATAATTTTAAATATAAATAATATAATATTATTAAAGCCTTTTTTAACGCTTTAAAAAAAATTTTAAAACTTATATATTATAAGCTATTAAATAATTTTAATATAAAGCATAAATATTTAAAGCTTAAAAAGGCCTTATATAAGCTTAAAAATTTATTATTATTATAATATAAAAAATTTAATAATATATTAATATAACTAGGATTTAACGCCTTTATTAAAAAACTATACTTATTTTTTAACCTTAATTATATAATATTCTTAATATTTTACGTCGATAATATTTTTATTTTTTATTATAAAAATTATAAAAAAATAGCCTAAACGCTTATAAAAAATATTAAAAAAAATATAAATTTAAATTAAAAAAAACGTTTTATAATTTTTTAATATTCGGGTATTTAGAAACCAAAATATAAAAACCGTTATATTATTATATAATATTTATATAAAAAAAATCGTAGCTAAATTCGGGGTAAATAATTAATCGAATATATTAGCCGTATTTATAAGCTTAGCCTTTTTAGAAAAATACCTAAATATCGCTATTAAAAGCGAAATTAAAAAATTCCAAAAAATAATCGGTTTAATATTATATATTATTATTATAATTAAATTAAATATTATATTTATTATAGCTTAGCTTTTTTATTTCCTTATTAACTTAAAACTAACGCATTTTAAAATTAAATTATAAATTATTAAATATTTTTAAAATACTAAATTTTTCGGTATTAGGTATAAAAAATATATAAAAACCTAAATTTTAATAATAAAAAATGCCTTATTTGCTAATAATTAAAAATTAAAAAAAAGCTTATAAAAATATATTATTATGCTTTTTAGCGGTTTAATAATATAAAAGGCTTTTAAATAAAATATTATATTTATTAATACGATAAAAGCAAAGCTAAACGCTTTATCGGAAACCGTTAAAAAAACTTTAATATATAAACGGCTTTATTAGGATTTAAAGCTCGATTTTAGATAAAATTAAAATATTTTTTATAATAATTAGCAAATAATACGGTTTATAATAAATAATAACCTAAAAATTAATATTAAACTAAAATATATCGATATTAATAATATATAATTTAAATAAAAATATATAAAGGGATTTTTTAGGATTACTTATTTTCGAATAAACTAAATGCTAATAAATAACCTTATTAAAACGCTTTTAAAATAAAAATTTAAGCGTTTCGTATTTTACCTAAATTTCCGCAAAATTATATTAATATTATAAATAATATATTAAAAATAATAAGAAAATTAATTAATAAAAATTACCGGTAAAAAACGCTTATATTATAATATTTTATTAAGCAAATAAAAAAATAACCGAAAAACCGTAAAGTTTAATTTATAAAAAATATATAAACGCTAAATTTATATTTATTAATATATTATTATAAAAATCTTTTTGCTTATTTTTATATTCGAGTATTATATATAAAAATTTCCTATTTAATTATTTTTATTATCGGAAAAAAATTTATATAAATAAAAATAGTATTAAAGCCTAAAACCGCTTTATCGAAAATTTGCTGCTAATAAATTTTAATAGCGATTTTAAAAATAATATAATATTTACGCTTTATATAAATTTTATTATAAAAATAATTTATATAGCGCTATATAAAAAAAATAATACTAAAATAATTATTATAATATTAATTTTTATATTTTAAAAAATATAAAAAGCAAAATATAAATTAAAAAGAATTTATATAAGTTTATAATTATCGCAATTTTTATTATAATAATAATAGCGATTTTTTAAAATTTAAAAATATTTACTATTAGCCGGTATATTTTTATATATACGATTAATAATAATAGTTTTAATATAATAAACGCAAAAAATATTATTACGTATTTTTAAAATTTTTATAACGCGTTTAAGGGTATTAGCTAAATATTTTAATTTTTTACGTTAAATATAAATAATATATTTAAAGCGATAAACGGAAGGTTTAAAATTATTTTTTTTAATTTTTGCTAACGGGTAATAAAAGCTATAAATAAAAGGAATAAATATAAAAATGCTTTTTTTATTATTAAAATAAATAAAAAAAGTAATAAATTGCTTACGATTTTCGGTAAAATTAATTATTTTAAGCGATTAATTACGAGGAATATAAATAAAAGGGGCGTAATTACCGGAAAAAATGCGAACGTAATTACTAAAAATAACTAAAAATTAAATCGGAACCGGAATTTTAAAAATTCCTCGATTAAAAAAAGCAAAAAAATTAAACCTAAAAGCTTTATTAGCGCTTAAATTATTTTAAATAAAAAAACGCGATTTAACCGAAAAACGAAGAAAATCGGGATTATTAAGTATAATATTATAAAAATTAAAACGGATAAATATTAGGAATTAAAAAAAATATAAAAATAAACGCTAAAAAAATCGAAATTTATTATTACTGCTAAAAAGCACGTTAACGCTTAGCTTTATAAACGCGCTTTTTTTTTTTATTATAACGAAAAAGCTTAGTTATTATTCGGTTTTATTAAGCCTTAAAGCTATTAAACGAAAACGGGCGGCGCGTATAGCTTTAAACGCGAGTTTTTTTAGGAAATTTAGAAAAAAAGCGAAACATAATAATAAATAATATAATAAAAAAATAAAAACGTATAATTATTTTTTAAAAAAGTAATAAATAAAAATAAATTAAAAAAATTTAAAAAAATCTAATTTAAAAAATAAAAAAAAAAAAAAATTTAAAAAATAATAGGAAATAAACTATTTATAAATAGGATAATTAATCCGATTAAATAAATTATTATTTTTTAATTCGGATAAAAACGCTAAATAAATATAAATTAATAAAAGCGCACCTAAAGCAGTTATTAAAGGCTTAATAATAAAAAAATCGATAAAATTAGTTATTATATTTTATCGAATATAATTATTACTAGATTTTTTAATTATTACAAAAAAAAAAAAGCTTAAAGCACTAATTTAAAAAGGTGTAAACGTAATAAAAAAAAAACTCTAATTAAATAAACCTATATTAAAAAAATTTAAAAAATATAAAAAATTAAAAATAAATATAATTAAATAAAAAAAAAATCTAAAATTTATTTAAATTTAATTACTAAATGCTAAAAATAAATATTAATAAAAAAAAAAGGAAAAAATAAAAATCTTTAAATAAATAGCGTATAAAAAAGTTATTTTTAAAAAAAAATTTATAAATAAAGGAATTTTTATAAAAAAAATATTTAAATAAAGGGTAAAAATATAAAAAAAGCTTTTTTAATCCGGGTTTATATATAATAAATAAAAATAATTATCGCTAAAAAAACCTATTATTAATCGGTAATTTAATAATTAAATTTAATCCTTAAAATAAAAATGGCAAAAATAAAGTAAATTTTAAAAAAATATAAAATAGGTATTTAAAAAAGCTTAAGATTTTTATTTTTATATTTAATTTAATTTAAAAATAAGGATTTTAAAAGGCTATTTAATTAATATATTTTTATTAAGCTTTTAAAAAACGCTTTAAAAGCTTAAAAGGTATATAACAGTTAGTTAAACCTTAAGGGTCTTTAAAATATTAAATATAAGGAATATATAAATATTTTTATTAAAAGCAAAAAGCTTACGAATAAGGTCCGTATACTTTAGGGAAATTAATAAATCTTTTTAATAAATAAATATATAAATAGGATTATATGCTTTTTTTTTTATTTAAAATTTAGATAAATATAATATACTTTATAATTATACCTATACCTTTTAACGCTTTTAGCTTATTTTAATATTATAACTCTTTTAAACCTATTTTATATACTCCTTTAACTATATTATATCCCGAAATTATTTACGTTATAAAAAATTAATATCTTTTTTTCCTTTATATTATCGAAATATTAAAATATTAAAATTAAATAGGACCGGGCTATATTTTTGCTAAAAAACGCTTTAATTTTAGCCCGCGGCGCATTTTGCGTTAATGACGCCTAGGTATCGCGGGCGCGCTCGATTATGCTTTCGGGGTTAAGCAAATGCTTATTATTATTATTATATAAGCTTTAAAAAATACTAAACGTGGATTTATCTTTCCGGCCTTTATTTTTGCCTTTAATTAAGCGGGAGCCTTAGGGTTTTATTTTACCTTTGCTATCGCTTTTATTATCGCCTTTATTTTTGCTTTGGCCCTTGCCTTTGCCCGGGCCTTTACCTTTACTTTTTTTTTATAACACTTTTATATTATTTAGGGAAAACGCCTAAAAGGATATAATTAACTTTATTACGCGGATCGAAAAACGCTTATATATTATTTATTTTATTTAGCGCGATTTCGTCGTTTAGCTAAATTCTTTTATTATTAAAATATTTACGGAATATAACTAATTTTTTTCGTTATCGAAAGCATTTTAAAGCTTTTCGGCTTTATTTGCGAAACCGCCTAAAATATCGGCAAAATTATTAAAATATTTAAAATTATTAGCTTTAAAATTATTAGCTTTAAAATTATTAATACTAAAATTAAAATTTCTAAAATCGCTAGGCGCGTTAAAATTGCCAGCCTTGTTTTTTTCGATAATACCCGGTTATTTATTATTTTAGCTACCGCCTTTAAAAAAGCTTTAGTTATATTTAGGAAAGCTTTTAAATTCTAATATAATAATACTTTTAAAGCGGCGCAAAATCTTAAATAAAACGGGCGGTTTAAATTTTTATCCTTCGAATTAAATCGCCGTAGCGTCGAATTTATCGCCGGAGCCGAACTTTTTAAAATAATAAACAAACTAATTTTTAATTTACTTTATTAAAACCGTTAATTTTTCCCGGGCCAAATCCCGGCGTATTTCCTATAACTTTATATCGTATATATAACGATTTAACTATAGTTTAAATTTGTTTTTACCGCTAACGGCAAAGCCTTTTTTATCGTTATTTTCGGCGAAAACGGTTTTCCTCGTTTAAAAAATACCTTTAAAATATTGCTTTTTTAAAAAAATTTAGGCCGTTTTAAAGGATTTTATAGCTATTTCGGTAATTATTTTAAATAAATATCGTATTTAATAGCGGGTATTTTAGAAAGCAATAAAATTAAATAATAATTTAATCGCAATAAGCGTAAAAGCGGGTAAGCCTATTTAAACGCTATTTCGTCTTTATCCGGTATTTATAGCGATTTATCGCGATATAAATTGTATATTATCGGAATATTAAATATAGCTATATTATTTTGGAACGATACGCAAATATATAATTTAAAAAGGCAATTTAAAATATTATAGCTTATATTTATTTATAAAATAAAATAGCAATATTTATTTAAATATAATAACGACTTATTAATAATAATTTAAAGGTTTTGCGGTTTTAAGGATTTAGGAAATATAAATTACCGTTACCGGCTTTTAAAATTAGGCATTTAAATTAACCTATTACGCAATATTTCGTCGCTATAAAAAATATAAAAATCTCCCTTAGGCTCGCTATTTAAATATGTGCTATTTTACCTTTAACGACTATTAAACCCAAAAAGCCATTTATTTTAATTTATATTTTAGCTTTTAAATTTAATAAAGCCTTCGTTTTAGTTTATTTATTTTAAGCAGCGATTATAAATAATAATTAGCGAGCGATTCGATCCGAACGATACCGGCGTTTTAAACGTTATTAGGATTTTAAAGGATAATTTATTTTTTTAAAAGGTATTTATTATTAAATAATACTTTAATAGGTTTTTTAGCCTAATTATAGCCTTTAGAAAAATTTTTACCTTAATCGATATAATTATATAAAATAATAAAATTTTCTAAAAATAAATTTCGGAGCTCGTTAAAAAAATTATCGCAAATTAATAATAGCTAAAAAACGCGAAAACGGATTTAAAAAATTAGCAAAATATATTCCCGGTAATCGTAAAATCGGCAAAAAAAAGCAAAAATATCCGTAATAAACGTAAAAAAGACTTTAACGCGCTTTTCGCTATAAGCGCTAACGGTCCGCGTTTTAATCGTTTATTTAAAATTTTATTTTAGAATTTTTTATATAGCGTATATACGTAAATTATATTTTACGGCTTTAGCTATCTTTTTATATATTATTTTATTAATATAAAAATATATTACCGCTTAATCGGATATAGCCGCGGCGTATAAAAAACGTAATAAACCTAACCTATCGATTTATTTTAGTTAAATTCCATTATTTATCGGAAATTTACCGAAAAAAAGCTTGCCGCCGCTAAAATCGCGATCGGGCCCGCCGGGTTTTTTATACCCGTAAAAGCGGTAGCCGACGATTCCGTCGTTATCGACCTAAATTTCGATAAAGCCGTAACGAGCTTCGAACCCGGCTTCCGCAGCGCTTAATAGCCGGTTAAATATATTAAAATAAAGCTTAAAAACGATAATAACGACTTAAACGCCAAAAAAACGACCGCTTATCGTTTAAATTTAAAAAATTTATTATTAAATATAACGCATTTCCGTTTACGTATAATTACGCCTATAATATAGCCGTAAATAAAAACCTTAAATCGGTAATCGATAATTTAAAGCTTGCCGACGGATTTAAGGCAATCGAAAACGTTTTTTAAAAAATATTCGTTTATATCGACGTTTTATACGCCCGATATTACTAAATAATTTTAATAAACGGCTTTAATTTAATAAAGTTTAAAAATAAAAATAACGTCGCCGTATTATAAAAATAGCTCGCTACCGACGTTTAAGCCTTTTTTACCTATATCCGGGTAAAACCATAGGCCGAAAGCGAATATAACGCCTTTAAAATATCGCTTAACGGCTTTTTTTAGGCTAAAATAGCCGATTTTATAAAGGCGAATAGCCGGAAAAATATTAAAAGGAAAATTTAAAAATAAAAGAAATTAATAAATAAACGCGATAAATTACGGTTAATTTAAAATAATTAAAATTAGATAATATATTTTACGTAAGCTTTTTTATTATTTTAATTATTATAAGTAAATCTAATATTATTTAGATTATACTCGTTTTCGTATTTTTATTTAATTAATTACTTTTATACCGTTTTTATAAATTATTATAATTATTAATAATTACGATTATTAGCGTAAACCCTAAATTATAATATCGCGCTATTAAAATCCTTTTTATAAAATTTATAACAGCTTTATTTTCGTAGGTTTATTTTTACGCTTTATTTCCGATAAAGCCTTATCTTAATATATTAGCTATAAAAACGCCGTTTTACGTATTTTTCGGATTAGCGCTTTTTCGTTTTTAAAGCGGGCGTATTTATAAATTAAATACGCTTAAAGCTTTATAAGTTAATAAAACCTTTTAATAGCTTTATAAAACGGGTATATAAGCGAAAACCGGCTAAAAACGGTATTTCCAGCCCCGTCGATCGCTTTGTTTTTGTTATATAGCGGCTTAAAAGCTCGTGCTTTTTCGCGTAATATAGCTAATAGCGGTAGCCGGTTTTTAAATAATAAAAACGTTACCTAATTACTTAAGCGCTAAGCTAAACCGGTTTATAATATATATAGCGCCCGCCGAAAAATTAAAAATTAAATTAGGTACGCTTTATATATTATTAGCGAAGCAAATTAAAAATCGTTAGCGGTGCCTTTTTATAACGTTGCGACGGCTAATTTATTCGTATTAAATAAAAGGTTTAATGCCGCTAATAATGCTTAGGCATTATTTTGCTTTTTTACCGATAAAAAGCGGCCTTTTCGCGGCAGTGCTTTTTATCGTAATTAGCGTCCGAAGGCTTATAACAAATATAATTAAGGTTAATATAGCTATCGTAATAATAAAAATAAAAACCGTTTATTTTTTTAAAAAAGCCGGCCCTTAGGAAATTATTTAATTCGACGCCGGTCTTTAAATATTTGCTAAATTAAACGATAACACGGGTAAAAATGGTTTTATAGTCGTCGAATTTATATCGCTAATACGGTTAATAATTACGTAAATATCGGGATATATTATATACCGGTTTTTTAGCGCGCCGCTCGGGGTACCGGTTTCGGCTAAATAAAAAAAAAATATTAATTAGCTTAAACGATAATTAATCCGCCGGTACTAAAATATATAAATCTTTATATTTCAGGTTTATAATTTTTTAAAAACCGAATAACGCCCGGATATATTAGCCGAATTATTTAATACCGTTTTCGAAAAGCTAATTTAGCCCGTATTATTAATATTTTAATAAGCGAAACCGCTTAATTTCGTAGGAAAATATAAAATTGCGAAAAACGTTAAATTATTTTCGCTTTTATCCGTCGTCGATATTATTTATTATAAATAATATTTTAAAGCTAAATACCGCCTAAAATTTTATAATAAATTTTCCGGCGCCCGAGTCTTTTTTTAATTCGAAAGGATTTTCCGTTTCGTTTAAAAAAAATAATTTTTAATTTTATATTAAGCTTTTTGCGATTATTATTATATCCGGTTTTAAAATAAATAGGTATAATTAGCGGATTAGCGGCCGTAGCCGTTAGGCTATATTTGCGTATTAAATACCTTTTATAATTATATATATTACGGGATCGCTTTCCGTATAATTTATTTTAAATATAAACCTAATAAATATATATTTTTGTATTTATAGCCGGTATATTAGTAATAATAAGATTAGGTATAATTTAACGCGCTATTTTTAAATTAATATAATTTCGTTTTTTCTTTAATTAAATTGCGAAAAATTTAGCCGTTATTTAAGCTTATAATATATTTATAATACGTATATAAAAATTATATTTTATTTTTTAATAAAATCGCAAATTAAGCTATTATATAATTTTGCGACGGCTATTAAAATATATATAAAATAATTTTAAAACTAAAGCCCGGTATAATCCGAATTTATTAGCGATTTTTTTCTTTTCGAATATCGTAACGAGACCTAATTTAAAACTATAGCAAATCCGTAATTTTAAAATAGCTTTAATAATTAAAACGGTAATCGGTATATAAAAAATAATTACGCGATTTTATTAAATTATTAATATTATAATATTAGATTAATTAATATCGAAAAAGGTAAATTTAGTATATTTAAGTATATAAAAGCCTTAAAAGTATATAATTTATTTATTACGAAAGGCGATTAAGCCGTTTATAATAAATTTAGCGTTTAGCTCTAATAATATAATAATAAATATAATAAAATATAATAATAATAATTATTATAATAATTATTAAATAGCTATTAAAATTATTAAAATTATTATAATAATTATTATAATTATTATAATAGCTATTATAATACCACCTTATAAAGCCTATAAAGCGAATTCGATTAAAATATTAAGTAATTTTTTGTATATTTAATATTAAAAAGCTTTAAAGGTAAAATTAAATTATAAATTGCTTATTATATAAGAATATAGATAAAAAAGGGCCTTTAAAAAAAGCTAAATAAAAACGCAAAAATACCGGGAAAAAAAACGAAAAATCCCTAAAGGAAAAATATAATCGTAACGCTAGCCGAGTATTTAAGCTTTATTTTTTAGTTTATTTATATTATATCCCTTTTAATTTTTAGATTTTTTCGCGTTTTAGAGTATTTTTTTATTATTATCGCCGTTTTTATCGATTTTGCCGCTATTGCTATTTTTATTTTTTTTATCGCTTTTATTATTTTTACTATTTTTATCGTTAACGATATTTTTCCTATTTTTTTAATTATTATATTAATATATTTTTAAAAGTGCTTTAATAAAAACCCGGTATTTTTTTTTAATTTTAAGCGCGTCGTTTATATATTTATAAAAATTAGCAATTATAATAAAAATTACGGATTTATTAATATTATAAATTTAATTAAAAATTATATAAATAGGATTTAAAACTTTATTTAAAAATAAAAAACTTATATAAAAACGTAAATATAACTATTTTTATAATAATGCTTATATTTATCGGCTTTTATATATTTTATTTTAACGAGTTTTTAATATTAATTATCGGATTAGCTATATAAGGTATTTTTTAGGTAGCTTAAGCATAAAATAAGCCGAAAAAAGTTGCTAATACGATTTAAAGGCTAAGACGTTTTTTTAATAATATTAAATAAAAAAGTTTTAAATAAAAAAGTTTTAAATAAAGGAATTTTAAATAAAAAAGTTTTAAATAAAAGGGTCCCGGAAGCTAAAATTTTAAATAAAAAGGTTTCGAACGCTAGAATTTTAGGCGAAAAAGCTTAATATTTGCGAAAGCGGGCAGTTTTACGATTACGATAAGCCCGTTTAGCTAAAAAATTCGAAAGGCTATTAAAAATAGCATAAACGTTAAAAAAGCTTTTGCGTAAATTAATAATACTAAAGCTAAAATAACGGGATTTAATTAAATAAAAATAAGCCGATTAGGAGCTATTTATAAAAATATTATAATCGGCTTATAGGTTTTTATTTTTATTATAATAATTAAAAACGGAGCCTTAAAAAATAAATTAAAAAAAACTAGCGCTTTAAAAAGCATTCGAAAAAATATTATTAAAATTAATCGGACGGGTATAATTTTAAGGTTTTCCTTTATAATTACCGGTTAAAAGCTGTTAACCTTTAAAAAGCGGTTAAAAAAGGTAGCTAGGCGGGTGCTAATAAAATCCTAGTTAATAATTTAGCTAATAATTTTATCCCGGAGCGGATTAATAATAGCTAAGCGGGTATTATTAAAATCTTTGCTAATAACCTAGCTAATAACCTTATTCCGAAACGGGCTAATAATAACCGGGCGGCTGCTAATAAAATCCTAATTAATAACCTTATTTAAAAGGTTATTATTAATAGCTAATTTAATAATTTTATTTAAAAGCTATTTACTAATAGTTAATTTAATATTAAAAAAAGCTATTATAACCCTAAAAAGCTATTTAATTTTAATACTATTAAAGGTTTTAATAATCCTAAAGCGAACCTTAAAAAAAAATAAAAGCATAAAAATTACCGGAAAAAAGCTATTAGGGACTTATAAAGCCGGGTTAAGGAGTTTTAATATTAAAATTAAAAATATAAAATATAATAAGAATAAAGGGTTTACGGCTAAATAAGCGCTAAGCCGAGCGACTAAAAATAAGAATAAGTATAATAAAGCCTTTTACGGATTTAAAGGTTTTACTCGTTTTTTTAAGGGTTATTTTATCCTTTAATATTTTAAAAGCGTTAACGATAAATATTAAAAGGAGAAAAAAGTAAAATTTAAAAAAAAAATGAAATTTAGAAAAAAAAATAAAGCTTAAAAAAAAAAATTTTAGAAAAAAAAGGAAAAGATTTACAATAATTAAAGGTAATAAGCTAATAATAAATATATAATAAAAAAGGAAAAGGAAGGTTAAGTATAAATTAAAAACGAAAATTTTTTTTATATTTATAAATATTGCGGTTTTTTCCCTAATTAAAATAATTAATTAAATATAAATGCTTAATTAATTGCTTTAAATTAGGATAATTTAAATATTAAAAAGCAGAATATAAAGCTTAAAGTTAGGTATTTTATAAAAATTACCTTAATACGCAATAAATTATAATAAACGAATTTAAATATTAATAATATATAGCGTACCCCTTCCCTTTCTTTTGCAGTTTAATAATAAAAAAAGGAAAAAGCACTATACGATACCGATAATTGCGCCTAGCGATTTTAAATTAGGGTTTAAAGAGCGTACCTTAACGTAGCTAATTAAATACCGGATATAAATTATATAAACGGTTTTAGGTATTTATTTAATAAATAATTTGTTTTTATTATATTATTTTATAGCTAATAATATTACCTCGGCTTTTTTATAAATTCCTAAGTATATATTTTTATTAATTTATTTAATTATATTAATAATAAACCGCCGAAAAATAATATAAACCGTATAAAGGCTTATATTAAAACTTTTAAATAAATTAAAGAAATTTTCGCAAATTAGCGCGGAAAATCTTTATTTGCCCGAAAAGCGTAAAAAACTAAAATAAATAACGCAAATAAAATTTAAACTAAGCTTTAGGCTAAATTATCGCTTTATAAATACGTAAAATAATAGCAAAAACCTATTTTCGCCTAAAAAAAGGCGAATATCTAAATTAAAAATACGTTAATAAAAAAAATACCGGCATTAACCGTCGAATTTCGACTTTTTACCGTTATAAGGCAAAATTAATTAATTATTAAAAAATAACGGTTCGGAAATCGAAAAAAGCAATAAATATATTAGCTCGTTTGCTGTTTAATCCGGTATTAGGAAAAAATATTAATTAAAATATTAACCTTTTATACCGGAAAAGCGCCGCTTTATAATAAAAAACGCTAAAGCTTCCGCGCAATATCGTAAATTTTATTAATTTATATATATTTTAAAACGTTATAAATAACGGCGTAATAAAAATAAAAGCGGCTTTTAAAAAATTTAAGCGTTCCCGACGTCCGGAGCGATTTTATAAAATCGGTAATTAATAATATAATTGCGACGGGCCTATAATTTAAAAGCTTATTTTTAATAGCTTATTTTACGGACGGAATATCGTAATAGCCGTTATTTTAAACTTTTAGTAGCATTATTACGTAAAGCTTCCGAACGGGAATTTTACGTAATATTTAAAATATAATTTCGGCGGCTTTTTATTAGGTACGTATTAGGTTTTTGCCGCGCTAATAAAAAACGCCTAACGCGGCGCCGGGAAATTATTAAAAATTTTTATTATATTCGATACCCGCGTATAGTACCTAATTTAAATATTAAAAATTATTAGTTATTACGCGGTAAAAAACGTTTAAATGCTTAAAAAAAAATCCTTTTTAATATAATATAAATTATTAATGCTTATAAAAAAAAAGTTTAATATAACTTCCGCTTAGCCGGCTAAAAAAGCTATTAAATAATCGCCGCGCGCTATAATAAATAATTATATAATAGCGCTAAAATGCTTATTAAATTTAGCGATAATAATTTTATAATAATATATTAACTTTTTAGCGTATTAATTATCGCTAAAAAGTCGGAATATATATTCCGGCTCGGTTTCGTAAAAACTTAAATCGGTTAAAAATATAAAATTAATAAACGGTTAAAACGCTATTTTATATATACGAATTAGGATATTCGGGGGTATTAAATCTAAAGCGCTATATTTAAAAAAATTTTTTATTATAATAATTAAATACGATTCGAATTTTTAAAATTTTAGGTAAAAAATAGCATTTAAAATTAAATAAAAATAGCAATAAATTAACGCGTAATTCCCGGCGAAAAAATAAAAATAAAAAAAAATAAAAATTTTCGTATTTAAAATAGCAAAAATTTAAATAAGCTTATTACCGTTTTTTTATTTATAAAAAATATATTTAAATTCTAGGTTTCGGACCTAATATATAAATATCCTATTATATATTATTATTTTTAAAACTAACGTAATTTTTATAATATTTTTAGCTATTAATGCGTATTAAATGCGGCCGCTTTTATTTTTATAATAACGCCGAAATAAAATTTTATTAAAGACTTTTATTATTATATTATAATAGTTATTATCGGAGATTATTAAATTACGATAAGGCAATTACGCAAAAGGCTATAATTATAAATTTTCAATATAATATTTCCATTTTTGCAAATATTTTATTTAATTTAAAACGGGTTATTAAAATCGTATCGTGCCCTCATACGCTTTATATTTAAAAATTAAAAATAATTACTAATAATAATCTATTATAAATAATAATTTAACCAACGCAATTATAAAATAATTAAATTGGTATACGTGCGTATATAATAAAAAAACGCTATTATTGCCCGATTATTATTCTATTATATTATCGCGCAAAAAAAAAAGAAAAAAAGCTATTATAAATGCTAGCGCGGGTTATAAAGACTTATATAACGTACTTTTTTTACCGAAGCAGCTAGCGCTTTTTAAAAATGCTATATTAAGCTTAAAAAAAAAGGAGAGAAAAAAATAAAAAAAAAACAAAAAAGACGATAAACCTACCTAAGGTATATAATAAAATAAATATAGCGATAAATAAAAAAATATATAGCTAATAATATATAAAATATTAAATTGCGTAAAAAACCATATAGCATAAATATAAATTTATCCGAAATAAATATTTTATTTTAAATAAATTACCGACGGCGATACTATTAATTTAGCTGCTAAATAAGCCGGTTTAAAAATCGCTAAAATATAAAAAAAACCGGATTAGCTATAAAAAAGATTTTAACCTCCCTTATTCGGTCCCGTTTAATAATAAAAATTTAAAAATAGCATTATTATAAATTTTTACTGCTTTTTCGGAATAGGAATATTTTTGCTACGCCGAAAAAAAAAACCTATAAAACGTTTACGTAAATAAAAAAAAATACGCTAATTATATTTATAACGGTAACCGGGCAAAATATTTTAATAATATATATTTTAAATAAAGATAAATAGGCGATTTAGCTAATAAAAAAAAATACCTAATAATAATAGCGATAAAAACCTAAAGCCGCAGGTTTATAAAGCGAAATCCTTTTTAAATTAAAAGGCCTCCGTATTTATCCGTTTAATAAACGCGAAGCGGCTAAAATAATTACGCGCTATAACGGCTATATAGCGGGACGACTTTTTATAAAAAGCGCAGTAAAATCTACGGTTATTAATTATAATAAAAAAAGCGGAGGACGACCGAAAAATAATAATCGTAAATAATAAAAAATAAAAAAAAAGAATAAAAAAACTATAACGGCAATAATTATAATAATAATACTTTAGTATTATTTTTTAATATAATAAAAGCCGGCGATAATAATAACGATAACGATAACTAAAACCTTTAAAATATATTAAGCTAGGATATTACGAATATTTAATAAATTACGTTATATTAACTATTTTTTATATAAACGCTATTTATATTTATAATATTTAGCGAGCTTATCGTAAGCTAATTAGTTTTACTATTAATATAATTTATAAAATTTAGCAAATCGCTTTACGTTTGCTTTTATTTTTTATATAATTTTTATTACGCTTATTAGCTTTATAATAGTTAATTTTAATCGCTTTTTAGCTTTTTTAAAAAGGATTAAAGAATCGGCTATTTATTATAACGATATAAAACCTCGTTTTAATATATTTATTCGTTTTTTATATTTATTATAAATATCTTTTATTTTACGGAATTTGCTATATACGAAATAAACCTTGCGTATAACGCGTTACGCCGCCGCCGAAAACAATTATTTTTTCGCCGCGTATTTTACGGTATCGCTAATATATATTATATTATTAATTGTACGATATATAAATAGGATATTAAATCCGTAATAAGGCAATAAAATATTATACTAGTATAACGGGCAATTTTTAAAATCCCGAAGCTATTTCCGAATATAACGCTTTAAAAATTTATATTAATAAAAAAATATAAGGATTTTATTTTTAACGGGATTATTTTTTAAATATATAAAATATTATTTTTCCGTATTTAATAAAAATAATAAAATAAAGCAAAGTATAATATCGTTTTTTTTAATAGGCTAAAATTCGTCGAAACGGTAATTATAAAACCTTTTATAGCGATCCTAAACGTAAAACCGCAGCGCTTTAATTTCGGGTATTTATCGATAAAATTAAAATCGGCGAATTATAAGGTTTAATATTATAATATTAGCTAAATTATAAACGATATATAGCCGGGATAATATTAACTCGGTATAAAAATGCTTTTTAATTAATATTAAATCGACCGGTATATATATTTTTAAAATCCCGTTTTAGCTAGCTAATATAATAATATTAATAATAATTATAAAATAGCCGATTTTAGCTTTATTAAAAATTTTTATTAGGTAAAACCCGCCGGAATAGGCTATTTTAAAAAATAACGAATAAGCGATAAATTATTTAGGTTAAAAACGCTAAAAAATACTATTTAAAAGCGATTAGCTAATAATAAATAAAACCGAAAAATATTTTAAATAAAAAGCGGTTATAAAATATAATATAATTTTAAAAATTTCGCTTAAAATAAGACGGAAAAGGATATATAATAGTTAGCGTTTAAAAAGTTTCCTAATTATAATTAAAATATACAAAATAAATAATATAATATAATAAAAAAACGGGTATATAAAAAAACTACAAATTAAGGCGGACCGGAATATATTACTATTAAAATCCGGGGACGTATAATCGGAAATTATTAGAGCGTATAATTTTAAAACGGAATTTAAAATAAAAAGCGAAATAAATTTTTTAAATTATAATAATAATAAAAAAAAAGTTTTAATTTAATTAAGCTATATATATAAACGGGAGGTAAATTTTGGTTTATATAATACCTAAATAATATTAAGCTATATCTGCTATTTAAAGCGCGAAGCTTCCTATATTTTATTTAAATAAAAAACTATAGGTAACTATTAAAATAAATATAATAAAAAATATTAATTTTAGCGTTAAAATTTATTGAATAAAATAAAAACGGAGCTATCGGATTTCCCGAGCCGGATTTAAAGCCTTAAAAATAGCCGAATAATAATTTATATTAAAAAAATATATATTTATATATATAATAAAAAAAATAAAAACCTAAAATCCGTATAAATATATAATTTATTTGCTTTATATATATAATCGTAAGTCGATTCGGAGGGTTATTTATAAATCCCTGCTAATATTACCGCTTCCGTTTTTTATTAAATTCGAATTAGCTAAATTAATTTAAATTAATTTATTTTAATTATTTAAATTAATTTATAAAAAACTAATTACGCAATAATTAAATTATAGCAGTTAGTTAGACCTTAAGGGTCCTTAAGATATTAAATATAAGGAGTATATGGATATCCTTATTAAAAGCAAAAAGCTTACGGATAAAGTCCGTACGCTCCAAGGAAATTAATAAATTTTTTTAATAAATAAATATATAAATAGGACTATATGCTTTTTTTTTAATTAAAATTTAAATAAATATAATATATTTTATAATTATATTTATATTTTTTAACGCTTTTAGCTTATTTTAATATTATAACTTTTTTAAACCTATTTTATATATTTTTTTAATTATATTATAATTATAAACCCGGTTTGCTCGTAAAATTATTATATTTTATATTCCGCATTTTATTATTATATTTTAAAAAAATATATAATATTAGCTTTTAAATTTAATTTATTTTTTTATTATTATACGTTTAAAAATATTTAAATTTAAAAAATTTAAAGCTAATATTAAGTTTAATAAAAAATATAATTAGCTTAATTAATTTTTTAAATATAAATATTTAGCAAATTACCTTAAAATTTAGCATTTCGTAAATCTAGATTTTACGCTTTTTTTTCCCCGAAAAAAGGCTTTTCCCCTTTAATAATCGAAAAATATATTAAAAACCTTTAAAAATAATTTAAAAAAAAATACCTAGCAGTTATTATAAAATAGGAAAAAACTAAAAAAAAAGAAGCTCCGAAAAAAAAGCCCGTGCCTATAAGTTTTACGCTTTAAAAAACATATAATAAAAATTTTTATTAAATAAATTTTATTTAACGTTATTTCCGCTTAAATTAATAAAATATATTATTTAAAAAAATAGATTAATAAAATAATAAACCCCGGCTTTTTATAAATTATTAAAATTAAAATAAAAAAAGCAAAAAAGTATATTTTTAAATATTACGTTAAATAGCTTAAAGCCTTTTACGAATTAAATAAAATTAATTATATAAAATGCGTAAAATTATAATATAAGTTTTATTTTATTATTATAACTAAAGCCTAAAACCTTTAAAAATAGTTTTTTAAATAAAAAATCAAATAAGCAAAAGCCCAGATATATTAAATCCCTAAAATCTATAAAGCCCTCGCCGTTAAAAACTTTTTACGCGCTATAGATATTAAAATTATACTTAATTAGGGAAAAAATAAATAAAACGTATTAATAATTTTAAAAACGAACTATTTCCGATTTTTAATATTTTAAAAAAAGCGCTTTTTAATTAATTTAATAAAATTATTTTATTAATTAATAAACTAAAAATTTTCGCAATTTTAGGCTTAAATTTAAAATTCCACGGAAATAAAATATTAAAAAGCACGGAATTAACGATTTCGAGCTTTAACGTTTTAGTTTAAAAACTCTTTTGCCTTTATAGAAAAAAGGGATAAAAAAACTACCGGTAAAACCCAGAAATATATTTATTTTTAAAATACGCTTTTATAAATTTAATAAAAAAAAAATTAAAATATTATTTAAAGCGGAGGCAAACGAAATCCGCTTTTATATATAATAAAAAAAATATAAAAAATTAAAAAATTAATTTAAAGCTATCGGCTAAATATTAGGTAATTTTAATAAAAGGAATTTTAAAAGCGGGTTTTTATACCCCGGCTTTATTAGCGCTATAATTATTAATTTATTTTTTTTTATAAAAAAATATAAAAATCCTTTTTTACCGCTTCCTTTTAATTCGATTTTTTTTTTTTTTAAAAAAGCTTTTAAATATATTTCCTATATTTTAGCTAAATTTTTGCTTTTTCCTAATCGCTATAATTATTAATTTTATTATTATAAATTTTAATAATATTATTAATATTTATATTACCGTTTTTAGCAAATACCTATTATCCGATTTTACGCTTTTTAATAATTATAGCGTTATTTATATAATAAATAATTTTAAATTTTTATTATTAAATTTTATTAAACCTATAAAAAATAAAAATTAAATTTAGGCTAATATTTTATTTTTTTTATTTAAAGCTAAAATACCTATATTATTAAAAATTATATTAATAATTTTATAAGTATTAAAGCAAATCTCGTATTTAACGATATTGCTTATTTTTTAAATTTTTATTATAATATTATTTTTAAATTTAAATTAAATAAAAAAAAAAGCATAATTTTACGGATATAATGCTATTATTAAATACGGAATATTAAAATATAACATTATATTTTGCAAATTTTAGCGAAAATTTTATTTAATTTTTTTTAAATATAAGCCTATATCCTTTTATTTTTTTAATTTTTTTACTAAAATAAGCATAAGCTATCCTTATATTTTAGCATTTTATTTTATTAATTAATAAAAAATATAACGATTTAGGGCATATATTTAGCCTAAATTTAATAAAAAATTATTTTAGTATTTTCGGTTAAAATATTTTAAAGCTAAAGCTTTTAAACGGTTTACTAAAAACGCAAAAAATATCCAAATTAATAAAATAAAATAATTTAATTATAAAATCTATATATGCTTTAAAGCTATTTAAGTAATTTTAAAAAAAACCAAAAAATATTAAATAAAATAACTATTTTAGCGGATATCCCTAAATTTTATATTTTACGATAAAGCTTTTAATAAAAGCATTTATACGCTAATTATTAAGGAAAAATAATTATAAAAATATTTCGTTTTCCCGTTAAAATCCAAAAAAAAGATAAATTCACCTTAATAATTATTAATTTCGTTATATCGGTAAAACGATAATACCGCTTTTTCGTTTATATAATTTTTTACAATAATAAAATAATATTTTTACTAACGCGTAAAATTAGCTATTACGAACGCTAGGCTAAAAAGAAAAAAATTATTATTTAGTTATTAGCCTTTTATATATTTAAATTAAATAAAAAAGCTAAAAAAGCTATTCGAAAGCTTTAAAAAAAATTTTTAGTAATATTAATATTTGCAAATTTTCCTTTTACGCTTTAGCTAAAAATATTAAAAGCCGCGATATACCTATATAATATATTATTAAGCGTTTTTAAAAACTACCGATTACTAAATAAAATACTAAATAAATAATTCGAATAATATTTCCGATAATATACTTTAAAAATTATATAAAAAATTATTATTAATTTAAAACCGGATTAGAATTTAATTTATATATACGGATATATAGTTTACGCTTTAAAAAGAAATAAAAAAAAAGGTATTAATTTAAAATATTATAAAATTTATTTAAAAGCTTATTTTAAATATTTAGTTAAATATTATTTTAATTAATTCTTCCGTATTTAAATTCTAAACCTAAATTAGGTTATAATTATAAAAAACGTTAAATTTAATAAAAAAATATTTTATAAAAGCCTTTAAAAGGAATAAAAAAAATAAATCGTTAAAAAAAAACTCCGTTTTATTATTAATAAAATTAAGGAATTTAAACCGATATTTTTTAAAAGCGATATTATTTTATAATTTAATTTTTAAAACGCTTTATAATTACGTTTTATATTATTTAATTTAAAGGGTAAATTTATATTTAATATTATTTCCGAATATATAAATATAATTTAATAAATCGCGGAATAGCTTAAAAACGACGTTAAAAATAGCCTTTTTAATATTTAAATACTAAATATTTACCTAAATATTTTTTTTAAAAATATAAAATTCTTTTAAGCTAAAATAAAAAAATTAGGGCCTTTTATCTTTAATAGCTATACTTAAATTATATAAAAAAACCGGTATTTATAAAAAAAAAATCGCGGGAATGCTTTATAAAAAAGCAATATTTCGATAAAAAATAATTAAAAATATATAATATAACGCTAAATGCTTAATAATTTAGCACTAAAATTAAAATTTTTAAAAAATATAATTATTAATTTATCTAAAAATAAAAACTTTTAAAACGCTAAGGAATTATTATTTTTAATTCCTAAAAACGCTAAAAAATCGCGATTTTTAATTTTTACTAAAGCAAAATACTTTAAAATTAAAATATTTATATAGTTTATTAATTTAAAAAGGCAAAAAGCATAAAATATAGCTTTAACCGCTTTTATAAAAAACTAATTAAACAAAATAATTAAAATTAAACGTAATACGCGTATTAAAAAAGCTTTTTAAAAATATAAATAATTATATATATTAGTAATATTTTATAAAATATTTGCAATTTTATTAACCGATTTATTTTAAAAGGAATTCGACGATTAATTTATGCTAATAGCTAAAAATAAAAACCTTTTAACGTATAAAACCTTATATTTTATAATCGTAGTTATAATATTAAATTATAAAAAAAAACTTAAAGGCATTTTATTAGCTTTAAAAAAGCTTTTAAATAATAATAAAAACTTCGGTATATTTAAAGGCATCGCTTTTAACCTAAAAAAGGAAAGAATATACTTAAATAACGTATTATAAAAATTAAAAAAATAAAAAACCTAAAAAACCATTTATATAAGCCTTAATTTAAAAAGGCAATAGGCCTTAAATTTAAAACCTTAATATAAAAAAGTATTTAAAAAAAAAATCGCAAAAAACGCTTTAGTAAGTTTATATTTTTAATATAAATATAAATATATAAATTCGATAAAAATAATTATTTAATAAAATTTAAAGCAAAGCTTATTATAAAAAAAAACCTTTGAAAAAAAAGCGTAAAAAATATTTACGCTTTAATTTTAGCCGCCCGATTATTTAAAATTATAATAGCTATAATTGCTAAAAATAATTTTAAATATAAATAATATAATATTATTAAAGCTTTTTTTTAACGCTTTAAAAGGAATTTTAAAACCTATATATTATAAGCTATTAAACGGTTTTAATATAAAGCATAAATATTTAAAGCTTAAAAAGGCTTTATATAGGCTTAAAAATTTATTATTATTATAATATAAAAAATTTAATAATATATTAATATAGCTAAAATTCGACGCTTTTATTAAAAAATTATATTTATTTTTTAATTTCGACTATATAATATTCCTAATATTTTACGTTAACGATATTTTTATTTTTTATTATAAAAATTATAAAAAAATAGCTTAAACGCTTATAAAAAATATTAAAAAAAAATATAAGCTTAAATTAAAAAAAAACGTTTTATAATTTTTTAATATTTGGGTATTTAAAAACCGAAGTATAAAAACCGTTACGTTATTATATAATATTTATATAAAAAAAATCGTAGCTAAATTCGGGGTAAATAATTAATCGAGTATATTAGCCGTACCTATAAATTTAACTTTTTTAAAAAAATATTTAAATATTGTTATTAAAAGCGAAATTAAAAAATTCCAAAAAATAATCGGTTTAATATTATATATTATTATTATAATTAAATTAAATATTATATTTGTTATAGCTTAGTTTTTTTATTTTTTTATTAACCTAAAGCTAACGTATTTTAAAGCTAAATTATAAGTTATTAAATACTTTTAAAATATTAAATTTTTCGGTATTAAATATAAAAAGCATATAAAAATCTAAATTTTAATAATAAAAAATACCTTATTCGCCGACGATTAAAAATTAAAAAAAAGCTTATAAAGATATATTATTATATTTTCTAGCGGTTTAATAATATAAAAAGCTTTTAAATAAAGTATTATATTTATTAGTACGATAAAAATAAAGCTAAACGCTTTATTGGAAACCGCTAAAAAAATTTTAATATACGAACGGCTTTATCGGAATTTAAAATTCGATTTTAAATAAAATTAAAATATTTTTTTATAATAATTAGTAAACGATACGGCTTATAATAAACGATAACTTAAAAATTAATATTAAACTAAAATATATCGATATTAATAATATATAATTTAAATAAAAATATATAAAGGGATTTTTTAAAATTATTTATTTTTAAATAAATTAAATATTAGTAAATAACCTTATTAAAGCGTTTTTAAAATAAAAATTTAAACGTTTTATATTTTATTTAAATTTCCGCAAAATTATATTAATATTATAAATAATATATTAAAAGTAATAAAAAAATTAATTAATAAAAATTACCGGTAAAAAACGCTTATATTATAATGCTTTATTAAATAAATAAAAAAATAACCGAAAAACCGTAAAATTTAACTTATAAAAAATATATAAACGCTAAATTTATATTTATTAATATACTATTATAAAAATCCTTTTATTTATTTTTATATTCGAGTATTATATATAAAAACCTTTTATTTAGTTATTTTTATTATCGGAAAAAGAATTTATACGAATAAAAGCAATATTAAAACTTAAAACCGCCTTATCGAAAACCTATTATTAATAAATTTTAATAGCGACTTTAAAAATAATACGGTATTTACGCTTTACGCGAGTTTTATCGTAAAAATAATTTATATAGCGCTATATAAAAAAAATAATGCTAAAATAATTATTATAATATTAATTTTTATATTTTAAAAAATATAAAAAGCGAAATATAAATTAAAAAAAATTTATATAAATTTATAATTATCGTAATTTTTATTATAATAATAATAACGATTTTTTAAAATTTAAAAGCATTTGCTATTAGCCGGTATATTTTTATATATACGATTAATAATAATAATTTTAATATAATAAACGCAAAAAATATTATTACGCATTCCCGAAACTTTTATAACGCGCTTAAAGGTATTAATTAAATATTTTAATTTTTTATATTAAATATAAATAATACGTTTAAAGTAATAAATAAAAGGCTTAGGACTATTTTTTTTAATTTTTGCCGACGGGTAATAAAAGCCACAAATAAAAGGAATAAGTATAAAAATGCTTTTTTTATTATTAAAATAAATAAAAAAAGCAATAAATTATTTATAATTTTCGGTAAAATTAATTATTTTAAACGATTAATCGCGAAAAATACAAATAAAAGGGGCGTAATTACCGGAAAAAATGCGAACGTAATTATTAAAAATGGCTAAAAGCTAAATCGGAACCGGAATTCCAAAAACTCCTCGATTAAAAAAAGCAAAAAAACCGGATTTAAAAGCTTTACCGGCGCTTAAACCACTTTAAATAAAAAAACGCGATTTAACCGAAAAATAAAAAAATCGGAATTATTAAATATAGCATTATAAAAATTAAAACGGATAAATATTAAAAATTAAAAAAGCATAAAAATAAACGCTAAAAAATCGAAATTTACCGTTATTGCTAAAAAGCACGCTAGCGCTTAGCCTTATAAACGCGCTTTTTTTTTTTTATTACGATAAAAAAGCTTAGTTATTATTCGGTTTTATTAAACCTTAAAGCTATTAAACGAAAACGGGCGGCGCGTATAATTCTAAACGCAAATCTTTTTAAAAAATTTAAAAAAAGCAAAATATAATAATAAATAATATAGTAAAAAATAAAAACGTATAATTATTTTTTAAAAAAATAATAAATAAAAATAAATTAAAAAAGCTTAAGGAAATTTAACCTAAAAGTAAAAAAAAAAAAAAAAAAAAGCTTAAAAAGCAATAGGAAATAAGCTATTTATAAATAAAATAATTAATCCGATTAAATAAACCACTATTTTTTAATTTAAGCAAAAACGCTAAATAAATATAAATTAATAAAAACGCACCTAAAATAATTATTAAAAGCTTAATAATAAAAAAATCGATAAAATTAATTGCTATATTTTATCGAATATAGCTATTATTAAATCTTTTAATTATTATAAAAAAAAAAAGCTTAAAATACTAATTTAAAAAGGTATAAACGTAATAAAAAAAAAAAAAAACTCCAACTAAACAAACTTATATTAAAAAAATTTAAAAAGCGTAAAAAATTAAAAGCAAATGCAATTAAATAAAAAAAAAATTTAAAATTTATCCAAACCTAATTACTAAATGCTAAAAGTAAATATTAATAAAAAAAAAAGGGAAAAATAAAAATCTTTAAATAAATAGCGCATAAAAAGGTTATTTTTAAAAAAAAATCTATAAATAAAGGAATTTCTGCAAAAAAAATATTTAAATAAAGGGTAAAAATATAAAAAAAGCTTTTTTAATCCGGGTTTATATATAGTAAGCAAAGGTAATTATCGCTAAAAAAACCTATTATTAACCGGTAATTTAATAATTAAATTTAATCTTTAAAATAAAAACGGCAAAAATAAGGTAAATTTTAGGGAGGATATAGGATAAATATTTAAAAAAGCTTAGGATTTTTATTTTTATATTTAATCTAATTTAAAAATAAAGATTTTAAAAGGCTATTTAATTAATATATTTTTATTAAGCTTTTAAAAAACGCTTTAAAAGCTTAAGGGATATATAATAATTAATTAAACCTTAAAAATCCTTAAAATATTAAATATAAAGAGCATATAAATATCTTTATTAAAAGCAAAAAGCTTACGGATAAAATCCGTACGCTTTAGGAAAATTAACAAATTTTTTTAATAAATAAATATATAAATAGGACTATATATTCCCTTTTTAATTAAAATTTAAATAAATATAATATACCTTATAATTATACCTATACCTTTTAACGCTTTTAGCTTATTTCAATATTATAACTCTTTTAAACCTATTTTATATACTCCTTTAATTATATTATATAAATTTATCCCTATTTTTTATATATAATATAATATATACCGCGCGGCGGCTAATATTTATTTTTTTAGCCTTTTATATAATAGCCTAATAGGAAAATAATAAAATAAATTTGCGTATTATTATTTATAAAGGTTTTAATAGGTCGTTAGTGCTTTTTCGATTTTTATAACGTTAATTTTAATTTATTATAATTTTTCGGCCGTAAACGTTATTTTTTTACGGATAATATATGCTTTTCGTTTAGTTTTTTTAAAAAAAATTTTAAACTCGATAATATCTTTTTAATATAGCGGTATATCCGGATTTTATAATTATTTTTTAGCCTAATAAAAAAGCGTATATAGCTTATTTTAGGGCTTAATTATAAATAAAAAATCGGCGGCGTTTTCGGAATCCTTAAATTTAATAATAATTTTATTTTTTTTAGCCTTTTTTTTTACGGATTTTAATTAAAAGTCGTTTTTATTCGTAAATCGCCGATTTACTTTTTAGCTCGCTTTTATTAGCAGCCGTAGCGGCGGTATATTTTTTTTCCGATTTTTCCTTTTCCGCCTTTTATAGTTTTAACGGTTTTTTTTTAGGTTTTAAACGGTATAATTTATTTACCCGTTAAACGGCGGTAGCCTTATTTTCCTATTTTTTTTTTTAACTCCGTTATAAATTCGAGGCTTTTGCGGTATTTTTAAAAAAAGGTTAATTAAAAAGGATAAATAATAAGTTATAATTTATTAAAAAGTTATTTAAATTTAATTTTTACGCTATATTAGGGGGGGCTATAATTAGCTATTTTAATTTAAATATTAAATATTAATATCGCTAAAATTAAAAAAAATTATAATAAAAAATTAATAAAAAGTTTAAATTATTTTATTATAAACGAATATTATAGGTTTTTTTATAATAATCCTTAATTTTTTTTGCCTAATATTCGGTATTATTATTTTATTCCTTAAGCGACGCTAATTAAATGCTTAATATTTATTCTTTAAACGTCGAATAAAAGCGCTTAATTATATATTTTTAATATTCGAAAGCATATTAATATAAATAAGGTTTATAATTATATATTTTATATAAATGGCCTATTTATATTAGCTTTTTATATAAATTTATAATTATAATATTATAAAATTAATTTTAGTTTATTTCCCGGGCCTAATTTGCGGCCCGGGTAATTATTAATAATAATTAATTTAAATTAATTTAATTTTATATTTTATTTTATATATTAATAAATTAATTAGGCTTTTTAATAATAATAAATAAAGGTATACCTAAATATATAATAATATGCTTTAGGTATAATACTAATTAAATAAAAAAAGCTTTTTTAAAAACGCGTAATTTAGCTAGCCAGGCCTAATTATACGTTAAAAAAAAGGTTTATTTTAATTAATATTTAGGTAATAATCGCGGCGAGCGCTAATTTTGCCTGCTAACGCTATAATAACGATAATAATAATTAAATATTAAGCTATTTATTTAATAAATAATATTATTTATTTATTATTATTTTTATAGCTATTTTCGCATTTTATTAAATTTTATGCGATTTATAAAATACGATCGCGCTATATTTAGGAAATCCTATTTTATACGCTTAATTTTATTTTACGGCAGGCATCGATTATTATAGTTAATTAATACGCCTTTAATTCGCTATAATCGGGGAAAAGTAGCGCCGTAAAATAAAAATAAATCGCTTAAATAAATAATTACGCTTAATTTTTAATTATTAATTTATTATATTTAATAAATACTATAATTACGCGGTATAAATAAATTTAAAGCTATATATATTCGTATTAGTTTTAAATACCCTTTTTAATACTATATAATAATATTAAATACCCGCCTTTATCGCGCTTAAAGGGATTATCCCTCCCGACGCCTTTAAAATACCCTTTAAAATTAGGGGGTCCCTCCAAATTGCTTTCCAAAATGCCTTTACGGCTTTTATCGGCCTTCCTCCGGGAGAGGGTTTCCCTCCTAAAATATCCATTTTAGGGGCCAAAATTACTAAAAATGGCAATTTGCCCTTATAGATAATTGAGCTGTGTGTATATCGCCATTGCGCCTTGCTTTATATTCTCGTACCAGCTCAGCCAAGTGGTGGGTTCCGCGTTCGGTGCCATGATGGGAGAAAATACTGCGGGCCTAATTTCGTTTTTTAATGACATTGACATGATATTTGGCCACTTCTTAGCCTACACTTTGTGGTCAGTCCTGTTGACATTACTTTTCGAGGTAGTGTTTGATAATATAGACCCACATAATCTGCCATAAAAGCAAGACCTCGGACCCAATTCATGGTATCAAAGTAATGATCTCCCCAATACGAGTTGCCGTCAGTGGGCGAACAACACCAGCTGGCCTTAGACACGTGGTTATCGAGGTGGACGTATATTCCATGCTGCATGCAGGCTGATACTACAGCGTCGAAAACCTAGGCGACTCAGATGATGTTGCTTGGACGGGGTAATGGGAGAAGTCTAACATACCTCGAATCTTGTTGCATTTATAAGTGTCGGGTTCCTCTCGACGACCTGCAGATAGGTGCGTGTTCCATTCTCTGGACCCAATGCCGTGACAAATGATTCCTCGAGCCCAGCATCGCGACCATGTTGAATAAAGTGGTCTACCATTTCTGTTGCCCAAGTCAAACGTATGGCATTCATGTTCATTCCTTTTATTTTCATAACAACATCTTCCACCGACTGGTACTGCAGGCCTTCGGGTACCATGGCTTCCATGTGCGCGGGCCAGTTCACGCCGGCATATCGCAGAGTATGCCCCTGCCCGTCGCCCATCTCGCGGGCTTCGTTTGCAGGCTGGTCATCTTGCCCTTCCATGTCCCTGTATTCGAATAGGTCGCTTGACTGCATCAGCTGTGATGTTTGATGTCTACATCGAGGCACGCATGATGTTGAATGAACAAATAGTAGGAGCTTCAACCGATTGTTTCAATAAGCGTGAAAATCACACATGATGATAGCCAATTTCATCACCTAGTCACGTCTCTCGTTGCAGAGGCTTCTAAAGCTGATCTTTAAGGCTGGTCAAGCGACCGGGCTGTCACAGGGGTAAAAGTCATTATGAACTAGGGACTTTGCTCTTAGAGGTCCGCTTTCTATTAAAAGACTTGGTAGTCTCAGAGAGCGCGGTCATCCTTCCGAGATTGCCTGTAGTTAGCGCAGTCCAGGTTCTCTTGGTGCTGGCTTACCGATAGGCCAGAATCCCTTTCAGGATCCACGCCTCGCATCATGACCTCGCACTCTCTCAATACTACACAGACATGTCCTGCACCTAGCGATAGACTATAGGGTTGTCTCGTCCAAAGTCACGGAGCTTAGCATGATGAGTATGCGAGTTCGCAAATTCCTCCAACTGCTCTCTTCAGTATCCCATACTCGCACTTTACCATCGCATTTGTGTTTGTCAAGGCCACACCAATTCAAATCGATGTCTCCAGTTGGTGGACTGATCTGATGATATATATTTGTTTCTTGACTACGGCTGTACCGTTTTGTTTATGCTTGTCTCAATCCATTCCTCCCAAATTTCCCATTGGTCTATTCTTCCGGGGAGCTTTCGAACAATCTTTATCCTCCGCAACGTATTCTTGGATGGCTCAAGGACTGCGTCTGTAACTCGCACATACTCTGGGACGCCAAACGGCGGTCTAAGGAATGCTGCCGGTACAGGGCCGCTTACGGGTTTCGGGCAGTCCTCAGTTGCTAGGCTTCTTGAAGCCAACTTCGTCTCTTCGAATCGAGAAGCCATAACATTGTCATCATAAAGTCGGGGACCATTGGCTAACAGCTCCTCGATCATGCCGTCAACTGAAATCTTTCTTTCAGAATCAACAATGACGTTTTCACTCGATGGCCCATCAGCAACGACGTCGCTACGAAACCCATCCTCAGGCTCGAATTGGCTCGAAGGTTGTGCCGTTAGGTTGCGCTTATGAAGATCTGAGAAGTTGTGGCCGAGACAGGAGGCATGCCCCAGGCTCGTACTCGAGCCGGACTCACGTTGCCCGTACACCGATGCTCCCCTGGCCCCATTGCGATAATCCTCCTGGGTTGGAACTGTCAGCAAGAACGGTCCACATCCAGAAATGGGTTGCTCTGAGTACGCTGTTACCCATAGCACTGACCACTCTTAATCTAGGAAGGCATTCTCACCGAAGAGGCCGTCTCAATATCGATCAGACGTTTAGCGACACATACAGCAATGTTGCCTTGCCACAGATTCTCCCTCGTGCTCGTCAATTCCTCCATCAATCCCAGAGCCGTCTTCCGTAGAAGAGGGTGGCGACACTTGACGGCCGTGAAATACAAGATTGGAATAACATGTGTGTCAAAAATGAATGAATGACTTGGCTTATGCTGGGGCTCTGCGTCGTCAGAGGCTCCCCCGAGAAAGCCTTCTCTTGCCAAGTCATACCCGCCGGGTCTATTAGTGAAGCACTTCATTGTTCGCAAATATGTTCGACCGAGGCAAAGTATTGTGCTAAAGGTGTCAACATAGCTATCGTAGCAGGCTTCCCCAACGGACATGGAAGCGCTCAACCAGATTATGGCGGCGTGGTAGTGAAGCCGCATGACGAGTGCCGAAGGGTTCAGTGTCTTTGGACTGTCCCCACTCGCCATGAATAGTGAGAAGGCAGTATGCCACTGGGAAAGATCTTGTAGCAGAGCTTCACGCCTGTCATTCATGAGGGCAAATTCCTCAGCTGATGGTAGCTCTCCATATCGAATGCGCGACGTGTTGGAGATAAAGTGCCACACGGTGTCGCTTACAGAATAGAATACCTGACGCGCTTCGTCCAAGGATGAGAATGTAGCAGGTACGCTGTGATATGTAACCATATCGTCGGGAATTGGGAGAAGACAGGCACCAAACATGCACATTGTGAAACTGGATCGCTGGTACAGAGGCACAATGGTTTGTCTCAGTAGTCCGACGTCGTATTCAGCAGCACGGCGCACGCATGTCCAGTGTTGCATCAGCTGACGGCCTTGCTGAAGATAGCTCAATGCGTTGACCTCATTCCCCTGGATATACTCTATGCAGACGAAGAGCAACGTGGTTAGCAACATGGATGTCAAGTCGTGGCTGCTTGCGGTTTGCAATCTGCCTCGAAGCGATCTGATGGCTTTGAGGTATTGCTCCAAGGGCGCGGAAGGAGTGGTGTCGGATAGTTGACCTTGGCCATCGAGAAAGGCCTTGTGAAAGCCGCCGAGCGCAAGTGCTGCGTGTCGTAAAGGTTCCTCGGTATGGCAGAACTGAGGCATGATGGATCTCCAGAACTCTGAGTCGAGATCGAGGGCCAAGCTGGGAGCCGTGACGTGAAAGAAGAATTCAAAGAGGTTCCCTTCGTCAGAGCTTTCAAATTCGGGCAAGTCTCTCAACTTGGCGAGTAGTGAGCCTTGGTACGAGAGGATCTCGCGTCTCGACATGGTCTTGCCGTCACCAAACCCCTGATATCCGTGGCATGTTCGGCCTGTGCTGATGCATCGTTGACAAGCTGGTTTACCTTCGTCGCATTTCACCCTCCGCACTCTTTCGGTATCGTGTTAGCCAACCGTCATCGGAAAATTGCTCAATAGGATTGCGCTGATGATTGGCATACTTGCACTGGCGAGCCGAAATATGTTAGCTTCTCAATCTTGTCTTGATCGTATAAAATTTCCAGCAAGCGCTCGAGCTACGACTACCACGTAGACGGGTATTTCCCAAGACAAAAATATGGGACCGGGAAACATGATTCTCAAAGGCCAAACATGGGGAGAAAAAATACAAACACCGCAGGTCTTGTGTACGTACAGTGCTGCAGCCAGTCCGTACTTTTCGCGAGCCCTGCCTTCCGATCTTGGAGGCGTTGACGCTGGCTGCTGCTGTCGGCTCTTTCTGTTGTTGTTCTGATTCGTAAGACAACATCGGACTTTAGGGGGGGGAAAGAGTATGAGGTGATCTGATTGTTCGAGTATAATGGCATTTCAACGTCGACTACTGCTGCTGAGTGCCGGTGCTCGGGTATTCAATCACTGCAGCCTCCCTTGCACTTGCACACGCATCCTATTCTTAAACTTTCGCATCAAGCCAACTTGAAGCAGACAAACTGCCGAAGCCTAGTCATGCTTGCCTTTACCTGAAATGGAATGATTTCATCGCTTGCCCACGATCTTTGACTATATATAGTGTAGTGCCCCCACAATCAATAGCACTAGATGCTCTCGACGAGCATCGCCATGTAGTGTAATGGAAGAATGCAAGGGGTCTGTTCTGTCTATCTAGGGTTGCTAAAGAATCCTCCAAAGAAGCTCGGAGTTACGGTTTACCAGTGGCACCACTGAAGAACATCAGGCGCGCCGCCTGTTGGTACCCGTAGCCAAGAGCGGAATTGGTTGAAGGATTTAAGAAAGAGTTCGGCAAATTTGAGAGGAATATTCCTGGTCTAGACTCGTGGATGAAAATCAAGTTTTTGAAAAGGGGTCTACTCTTTGCGATACTGAATACATGGCTAGACTAGCTGACCAACAATGACAAAGGTTGTCCCTTTCATTATCATCCCAAGTATCGGACATGTCTTATTTGAGCAGTTCCAAATTTGTTTTCTCTGATTTGCCTCTATCGATCAATGCTGTCAAGCGACTGATCATGGCTTGATCAACACTAGGTTAGCAATATGGGCCCTAGGTATACTCGATATATATAGCATGGCTGACCTCAACGGTTATCGAGAAGATTTACACGAGTCAGCACCTAATTCCTCAACTAAGTTGGTAACCCATGACTAATTTCTGTATATTACCACTTCAGTCAGGCAATACTACTCTTACATGGTATCAGAATAACTGCATACCTTACCTTGTCGTCTGGAGATATTTTTAGACTTTGGGTCATGAATGGAGCTGCTTCTCAATGGCCAAATAGGTAGCATTTGGTCATGGCAGAGAAGGATGGATACTCATTGCAGAAATAATGGTAATTCTTAGAAAATTTATAAGAATTTTAATGATGCGCTCTTCGATTTATTTGAACTTGGCCAGGAGAAGTTGCAGCGACTAGAATATGTAGGTACTGATGGTGATCAGTCCTTGCAGCGTGGGGAGGCGCTGAGTGACTGGGTGGGGTTTCCGATACTTTGGCAGCTTCGGTACAGTACCCCCCCAGTACGTACCTAACCTAGGAACATAGCTGGAAATTTTTAGATCGTGCGCCTCTTCATAGTTTCCTCACAACCATTTCTGCCAACAAATTGCGCCGTCGCAACAGGAACACCGCCGTAATTGTGGTATCTATATTCGGCATCTAGCGCTCGCTATGCGCAGCAGGGGCCCAAGATGCTCTACGACCTGAATCTCGCATGGTCACCCTCGACCAGTGCCGCAGAGCTCACGCGGACCTTGAAGTTCAGCGCCAACCTTGGCTACAATGTCGTCGCCCTCAACCACACCCTCAGCCTCCCCGTGCCGGGCCAGATCACGAATCCAATCCCCAAGTTCGACAAGAAAGCATCTGCTTCGAGTCTCCCCGAGGACGATAGACTCCCTACCGTGCTCACTCGTTGCACCGTACCAGTGTCAGACACTTCCGTTGGTCACCATGTGCCCCGGCTCGTCAATGCCTATGACATTGTGGCGCTCCGGCCAACGACAGACAAGGGCTTCCAGGCTGCATGCCAGAACATCGACAATGCCCACATCATCTCCCTCGACCTGACGCAGTTTCTCAACTACCACTTCAAGCCCACCTCCGTCATGGCCGCCGTCCGCCGCGGCATGCGCTTCGAAATCTGCTACGCCCAGGCCCTGTCTGCCGACGCCCGGGGCCGCGCCACCTTTATTGGAAATGTGATGCAGCTCGTACGCGCCACTCGGGGTCGAGGCATCGTCATCAGCAGCGAGGCTCGCAGCGCCATGGAGGTCCGGGCCCCCGCCGACGTGGTCAATCTGCTGGCGGTCTGGGGCCTAGCCACCGAGAAGGCTGCCGAGGGTCAAAGTGTCAACCCTCGCGGTGTCGTGGTCAATGAGGGCATTCGGAGGAACGGCTTCAGGGGCGTTGTGGAGATTGTCCAGGTCGCCGACAAGCCAAAGAAGAACACGGCCAATGACAACAATGGCGGTAAGATGGAGGGGGTTGAGCACCACGCCGCGGCCGCTGCTCCGAAGGCAGAGAAGAATGGTGGCCAGAAGCGGAAAGGTCCTGACGGTCAAGAACAGACAGGTGCTCCCTTGAGTAAGCGGCAGGCGAAAAAGAACAAAAAGCTCGCCTTGCTCGAAGGCAACCCTGCGGATCAGAAGGCATAGAAACTGTTTTACAAAACAAGAAAAGGATATACTGGTTGCATAGGAACAGGCGTTTTTGGCATGATGATACCCCGGAGACAGAAATACTATTTTTTAAGAGTGCCTTCCTTACTCCTTCGCATACCACAACTTGAATTTAGGTATTGCCAAGCATGCTTGAAGATATCGAGATTGAAGAACTGAAGAGAGACGTGATAAAGCACTGTGGGCAGATCTGTCACAACGGGAGACTGAATACTCTTCCAATCATCCGAGGCAATGACTGCTTTTCTCCTCTTGACATATACAGGATATCTACTCGACTGAGCAATATCACTTGGCCAGTTCCGTTCTTCCATGTTCACTCCCATCCAGTCCTCTCAACTTTTCCCATTCATGTACCAACATGCCAAAGTCAATTAAATCGTACCACTGCCTGTTCATAAAGACCGTCTCTCTCTTGACTCCTTCCGGCTTGAAGCCAATACTTTCGTACAAGGCCGCCGCCCTCTTGTTATAGGATACAGTGCCAATATCGACCCTATGCATATCCCCAAAGGTAAAGGCCCAGTCCACTGCCCAATTGATGGCCTCTCGGCCGTAGCCCTTGTTCTGGTGCTCCTCGATGATCTGGATACCAATGCCCGTGCGCCTTCGGAACGTAAGGTTGGCAAACTTGTTCATAACAAGCATGCCAATCTTGGTGTCTTCCTCGTCTTCCGTCTTTTCACCTTTCTCGTCGGCTTCATCGGATTGCTTGGCCCCTTGGTCTCCGGCCTTTTGTGCCGGGAGACAGATGAAGACGGCAACCAGGGTATTATTCATGATGCTTTCGAAATCCTTGTTGAAGCCCTTTCGGCTCTGCGGGGTGAAAACACAGGGAGTGGCCAGACCAAAGTTGACGGGGTCGTTCCAGAGATTCTTGAAGATCCAGTCCTTGTGTGCCTCTGTTTCCTCAATGGCGCGGAAGACTAGGCGTTTGGTCTTGAAGGCGCCGGAAAACGCTGCCTCCATTGCCTCCATGGTAGTAATCAGGGCACGAAACAAGGGGCTTTGACTGTCTTTGGTGGAAATTGTCTTGTCGCAAACAGCGAGGTGAACTACCAGTAGCCGGATGGAAACCCGAAATCTGAGTAGGATTATCTTACTTCAAGGTGATGAGAGTTACACATTTTATACTCGGATGTTTTCGAGATGACTGGGCTTGTATAATCATTTACTAAACGAATGACCTTCCTATTCTAGCATAATCACATCATATTCGTCTCCCAAAAAGGGTCTACTGTTGTGACTCACTGATCATAGTGAATCGGCCGCGATGCTGACAGAGGACGTACCCCATGCTCGCTTCGGGAGCCCTCACATCCTCGAAAGTGGGAAGTAGCCAATAATCATGCTTGGTTTCTGTAGGCAGCCGTGTAACATTGAACGTGGCTGCTACAGTCGTAAGCCCGCCTTATCGATTGTCCCTCCATACAATATCCGTGTATGACAAACAAGCCAGGACAGATTGTGAGCCAACATTAGATGCCGCATAAGTATACAGATGAATCAAGTATAGTCGACGTATGATATATCTTCACTCGGCCGAGGACATCAGTTTGAAAAGAAAATAGCCATGTGGCCTGTAAAGTGTTTTCATGCGAAGCTTACTATTGGCTGAGACAAGCGAATTGGAATGGAAAGAATCATGAATTCATTGATGAGGGCCATGGACTTGATTGCTTCTTGAAAAGAGATAACATCATATCAAGCTCTATATCCAGGAGGGTGACGGATAACGAATCATACATGACTGGAGAAACTTTCGATTGGATGTTGTTGACTTGACCTTTCAAGACCATTATACATGATCTAGAAGTGGGTCATATTGTTGGGCTTATTCTTCCATGACTGCCATGTGGATGACTCGCATCGACATCACATTGTAAACAGTAACATCCTCCGACATCATCCGCCTATACAATTGCCAAAGTGTCTGGTAGAAGTCCTTGGTATTTAATTTGTGACAAATATACGACGAGTTGGTCCTTTCCTAGACACCAAACTGGCTATTCTTGGTTGTGATAAATCAATGAATCCTAGGACTACAGTCAAGCAAGTCGAAACGTTATTGATACGTACAGTACCACTTGATCTTGTGTGGGAATCCCCCGCATGATGGAAAGCACCTTGTTGATCCAAAGATTCACTCTCCCCCAGTCCGCCATGAGTACCTTACTAGCAGTACAGAATCAGAGTGGTGCCAAGTTGCCACGTCGTACGACGAGTGGTTATTGGCCTCCAGCCTGCGCCGGTAGTGCTGTGGGCTCCGCATGAGCTCCCCTATTTGATTCCAGCAGCGATGCAGCAGCTCCACGTGTGGTTTCAGAAGCCCCGCAGACGTCATGGGCATAGCGGTCAGGGTCCTTGGGGGGGACAGCTCAGATTGCCCACCCAAAGTAAACACGAACAGAATAGAACAGAACGCAGCTTTGAGCTTCCTTCAGCAGTCTCAATCTTTACTACACTACTCATTGAACGAACCAAATTGTCGACCACTACAGTTCAGTATCCTACTCGGAACAGATACCAATTTCACAAACATCAAAAATGCCTGCCCTTTTCGGTGGTGAAGGTATGTTCTACGCATCATCTTATACTACCCCGCCAAACCCCTCAGAGCTGCTTGCAGTATCTTGTATGATCTCGCTAATCGAACCTGTATGCAGATGCCCCAGGTACGAAAGCGATCCTCATGAATCCAGCCGGCTATTCGGCTAGAGAATGGATACTTTGAGCTCCCATCGAGCTCCTATTTCGAGAAACACACTGACAATATCGCAATCGACAGCCCACGGTGGCTCCTACCCTGCCGGCGGATACGGTCAAGAGGACGATGACCTGAGAGGCGCCGCAGAGCACGCCAGCCGCCACGCCGGCGATTCAGGAGATAGCAGCTTGTTCTCTACCCTGCTGGGAGCTCTGAATGAGAAGAGAGGCAACCTGGCACAGGAGGACGTTGACGAAGACGGTAAGTTACAGCGGAAATCTGGCAGCCGCATGGCAGCACAACAAAGCTGCCGACATCCACCCACTTACCACAACATGATTCCCCGTGGTTGTACTATATCGAATGGTATTGGTGTCATTGGCTAATGCTTGGGTGTCTCCCGCTTTGTAGATGCTGTTCAGCAACACAAGCGCTTCTTTGGCGGCAACGATGATGACGAAAAGGCAACGAGCTCTGGCATGGGCTCAGCTGCAGCCATGCAGGCACTAAAGATGTTCTCTGGTGGTTCGGCAGGTAACTCCGAGGTATGTTTTGACAGACCCATAACCACCGGATCAATCAGTGTTGTGCCTTTGACCCAGAACTGACATCAAATTTAGTCTGCCAACAGCCAAAGCGCCTTCATCGGACTTGCCATGGCCGAGGCCAGCAAGGTTAGTCGTCTCCAATCCGAGCTCATTGGCAATCCTAGGACGAGAACTGTGTTACTGACACGAAAATGATAGCTGTTTGACCAAAAGGCCAACGAAGGCAAGGTCTCGGGTGAGGCCAGCAAGGAGTCGGCCGTCATGCAGGCCGGTGAGATGGCCCTCAAGTTTTACATGAAGAGCAAGGGAGGAGACTCGTCTTCGTCTTCTGGACTGATGAGCTTGGCTTCCAAGTTCATGTAAGCAAAGAAGGAGGACAAGGCCACAAAAACTGCAAGCTATGCAGCAGACATGAAAGCGTCGATAAAATGCTGAATAGGACAGTGTGACACATTACGGATTAGCAACCTACAACCCCAAAGTGAAACTGGTGCTTGCAGTGATGTCCTGACAAGTCTTGTGTGATTTAGGAGGTAGGTAATCGGCACCGTGATTTTGAACCACCATGTTATTCCTTTATGCGCACATCAAGGTTGTGGCAAGGTAACACAACATTGCGCCCACTCGACGTCGTCCATTTGATTTCTTTTGTACCCTGCATGGCTTTCAAGTACTCTTTTTCTATTTTTCTCTCCCAGGATTATTTGGCCCTACTATACATAAATAACTTTCTTACCAAGAACCCCCTTTAAACGGGCCTCGGTTCTTTCGCCTTACCCCAAACCTGAACCCCTCTCCCCTCACTCCCATGGCTCTCTGATTTGATGGTGCGGAGAGGTGCGGCCTCATGCCAGACAAGATTCGGCGTCATTCTCATTTTATTACACTTATTTTAAATAAAAAATCCTATACATTCTCGTGATTATCTCCAATTGACTTTTGGAAACATCCCATTCACCTCTCTGTATAATATTTGTATAAGAAAAAAAGGTGTCATCTAGCAAAATTAAAAGTGCAAAGGAAAATGACGTCTCCTCAGCATCCTCTCTCTTACAACGACTATGCCATCCCGCAGCTCCGGCTAGAGCACCACCCGGCCTCGTCGCCGGTGCCGACGCCCGTCATAAAGGTGCTCCTGGACCGGCCGGAGCGCAACAATGCCTTTACCGACACCATGGTGACGTCCCTCGTGACGGCCTTTGGCCTGCTGTCGTCGGACCCGCGCGTCAAGGTGATTGTGTTTTCGGGGACGGACCCGCGCAACAAGTTCTTTTGCGCGGGCATGGACCTGGACAATGCCTCGGACGCCACGGGGTCGTCGGCCAGGGCGCCGCCCCCGAGCAAGCAGGAGCTCGACCGCCGGCGCGAGGCCCACCGCGACGGTGGTGCCCAGGTCAGCATCGCCATCTCCCAGTGTACCAAGCCCGTCATTGCTGCCATGAATGGTCACTCCGTCGGCGTCGGCGTCACCATGACGCTTCCTTGTAACCTTCGGGTCGTAAGTCGTGATGCCAAGGTCGGCTTCGTATTTGCCAGGCGGGGCATCAATAGTAAGCACATGTGGCTCTTCTTTTAAACTTTCTTGTTTCTGCCATATCTTTAGAGTATCGGTCTTCGTCGAGCCGTTTTCCTTCCCCATTCTTGAACTTTTTGGGAGTAAGTAACCTGACCGTCCAATGTAGTGGAGGCAACATCGTCCTTCTTCCTACCCCGGATCCTGGGTACCGGTCGGGCACTGCATCTCGTGACGACGGGCTCGACGTATGCGCCGTCGGACCCGCTCATCCGCGACCTGTTCGCCGAGGTGGTGGCACCCGACGAGGTCCTGCCTCGAGCCTTGGAGCTGGCTGAGGAAATCGCCACCAAGACAAGCGGTGTCGCCATCAAGGCCATGAAGGACATGATCTACCGTGGCGCATCGTCCCCCGAGGAGGCGTATCAACTCGAGAGCAGGGTCTTTTTTGATCTGTTCCGCGGCAGCGACGCAAGGGAGGGCATCCGAAGCTTCTTGGAGAAAAGGGAGCCCGACTTTCGGGGCGTGTGGGATAGAGAACATCCCGCCATTTGGCCGTGGTGGGAGCCCAAGGGATGGGACGTCAACAACAACACGAATGGCTTGCTAGGCTGGCTCAAAAGTAAACTCTGATTGGATAGAGGCACCGCGGAATGATGCCCCAATCCAAGGTCATGATCTTCGATTTCTCCTTTCCCTCCCTGTAAAGCTTAGCCTATAGCTGCCATGACGGACTTCGCCGAGGTATCTTGATAATTACAAGTTTAAATTATAAAAAGGGAATTTGTCGCTTTCATGCTGTACAATCATGACATACGTTGCAGGCGCGCAGCCAACTCCAAAGATTTTCCCCTGACACCATGCTTAAGTCCTCAAGTCCATTTTGCCAGTATGCTTCTCGTATCCTGAATGATGACCGAAATACACCTAACGCCGTAGGTCCGTGGGTAATGTCTATAGTGACCGATTCACTTGGCCCTTGCTGCGAATCGCATCTAACCGTCCGTCATTGGAGTATCTTGAGCAGCGGCGCCTGCACCACCGGCATTCTTTTTCTTCTCCTTCTTGGCCCAGCGTAGACCACAGGCATTACATAACGTCTTTGGTCCGCTGGGTCCTTTCCGCCATTCTGGTGAATCAAGTGTGCCTGGTGATCACAATAAGTATCCTACAGTATTCAAGCAACATTGGTTTTGACTTACCACAGTCGGTGCAAACGTATTCCTCTGCAACCTTGATTTTCTTTTTCTTTTCTCCTGTCCGGGGATCTCTGTCCACAGGTATCGCGATTCCCGCATCGCCCTTGATTAGAACCGGACTGTGATTTCCAGTTGTGAGGCCCTTACTACGCTCCCCTTCCCCATAACGTAGTCCCGTGAGCATTTCAATGGTGTCGGCATGAGAAGCTCCTCCTAATCGAGACATTTTATCGCGGAGCGAGTCGGGACGACTTCCAGCTATAGCACCTTCAAGGTTTTCTTTGGTGAGGTTGGCATTAAGTGACGATGGCCTTTCAGGCGGTGGCATCGCCGCAGAGTCTTGGTTTTGGAACGTGGATCCTGTTTGAGACTGTATATCCTCGGAAGCCGTGACATTTGTGGTTGACGCGTCTTGCCCCTCATACCAACTTCTTTGAGATGCTTCCTCCTCTTCCTCTTCCCGCCGTAGCTCGGCAATGCGCCGCCTCAGCCGTTCGTTTTCGATCTTGTGCTCGAGGAAAGAGTCTAGTAGCGAGGCGTTTTTTGTTGGATATGGCCGGGACATGACGAACACAGCCTGGCAAAAGGGTGTCTGATTGTCGGGATTTGGAGCAAACTTGGCCGAGGCTATGTGTGCATGGCCGACGGATTCGAAAATAGCATATGTACCATCTTTCTTCCTCAGTCGATAGAACATGCGCATCGAGTTGCCACTTGCTATAGATTCGTTCATTTCCGACGTAAAAGTGCCTACATCGTCTGCGTGGATCAGGTCCTTGAGAAAGTTATCCACTATATCCTCTGCTTGGAAGCCGGTTAGTGAGACGACGCTCGGAGAGACGTATTTAATCCTGCCATGAGCATCGAGAATTTGTAAAAAGTCCTTTAGTTCCTCGACGACTTTGGCTGGCCAATTCCTCCGCTTGGTAAACTCGGTCAGGGTGTTTGAGCCGGGCGGTTGAGTTTGAGTAGACGACGGCGGGGCGGGGCTGTCCTCGGCGGAATTTGTCGAGAATCTGGGCGTGTCTTCGTTGGAGGAGACCATGCCATTACTTTGCACATTCTGCGCATTTGATACGGAAGGATAAATGGGTTGCGTGGGCATTGTCAGGGCCATGTCGTCAATATCCATCATGGGCATATTTGGATCAAAGTTCCCAAACATGAGATTATCATCCATTGACGTAGCCATCGTGTCGTCGGCTGACATCTGCAGCAGAGGTAGGAGCCCAGGTAATCAGCCGAATGCTCTGCAGGGTAAGAGTGCAAAAAAATGCAATTGATTCAGGGAGGGTTCGCACATGAGGCGCGCCCACTCTTTTTCACTTGACTACGACGATGGGCAAAATGTGCGGTGCAGGAAGGAGATTTGATGTATGTGATGTGATGTTATGCTGTGCTGTGCTGCGCTGGGCTGAGCTGTGTGACGGGGAACATTGAAAGCAAGCGACAAACTGCAAGTGGATGGGTATCTTACGGGGTTCATGGCTCCCGGGGCGCTGGAAAAGCCGAACATGTAGGGTGGTGGCCCGTGATTCATCCTGGCGGTTGGGTGAAGGGCCCCTTGGTCCTCTGCCTCGAAGCTTTGCCAGAAATGACGCTGCGGCTGCTGCTGCGACGAACTCATGTGGGTGCGGTGCGGTGCCAACGGTGGCTTAACGTGGGGCGGCGAAAGTCAAGGTGGCCGCCGCATTTAATGCCATGTGCGTGGGCAGGTTAAGCAACTCGTAATTTCTTTCTTCTTGGGTCTCTGATTTTTTGCCTTTTGAGCGTGGAGGACACCAGGTATGTATGTTATGTCGGTAGGTTAGGTAGGTTAGGTAGGTCGGTACTTTGCGCGCGCCGAGTTGATGGCTCAAGCGGTCGATAGTCTGTCTGGACGGGTTGCCGATACCAAAATCTGGAAAGTCTATAGTTATAAACCCAGCAGAAATCAGATCGCACGAGGTTGGCGATGAGGTTGAGAGGAAAATTGAAAGCCAAAAAGTATCGTCTGGGTACGAGCAGGGGGTGAGAAAGAAAAAATAAAGGGAAGAAAGTAAGGTGTTTAGAAGCAGGAAGAATAGATTGGGAGGCGAAGGAAAACTGGGATGGGATTTTGGAATTTCGATAGTGAAAAGAATCGGGTTGTCAAGCTTGTGACGACCCCCCGCCAATTCGAGGCGACCCGCTGCTGTTGACTCTGAGTTTGGAGGACAGTACTACTACATTCTACCAGTGGGAAGATCTCCTCCGCAGCCGTCATCAGTAATCATTTTTTTTTTTTTTTTTTGGGAGGGGGAGGGATAACCCCCCAGCTGAGGGTCGATCACAGTCGTCGTGTCTAATTTCTTGCCAGACACGAGAGCGGCGAGCTAAAAGCCGGTGATAGGTAGATTCAGCAACCAAGTCATTCATGGGAAGCGAAATATCCACTCTATATTAGGCCGTCGGTTGAGTCTGGCGGGAGATTGACCCCTGGAAGCCAATGACGCAATGCCAAAGGGGCGGAGGTTTTTTTCGTCGTGCGCAGAAAAGTTTGCCAGTTTAGTTCATAATAAAAGAGGTCTTGCTCTCCCAGACGAGGCGCGCTGTGCTTGCTGGCTGCCCACTTGCAGGCGCCAGGGCGATGTTAGGAGTAGGCTCGAGTCCTTCCATCATAGTGGTTCCAGAGCGCTGGCGGTAGTAGACTGGGCCCCTTTGTGGAGTCAATTTGGGGAAGCCTTGTTTGCTCCGGGGCATTTTTAGCTACGAGATTTGCTGTGACATAACTGCTGGTTACCAGTGCTTACAGCATCCAGTAGGTAATATACCTAGAACTCAAGAAGACCCTTTCTCTGTTTATGCCCAAGATGATCAACATTCATACCCGAGTCTAGTAATTGGGAAATGAGTATACAAAATGGGTCAAGGTGCAGGTAATGTAGTCAAGTAAGATGCCCACCTTTATACTACTCGGCAATGGTACCACGTATACGGAATACCAATCTGGGCTTGCTAGGCCACTACAGAATGCAGAACCCTCCATTACTTGCGAGCCTTCTCTTTCTTCTTTGTGCCGCGACGTCAGACATCTGCGGCCGTTCACACCCCTCGAGACACGAAACAGGGGATCCATAAGGAGAAAAGCTGCAAGGTGCCACACTAAAGTTATCAAATTCCAGAATACAAGTCAGGTCGGTCGACCTGAAAAGTACGAACGTGGGGTCCTTGTGTCAGCTGCTCTCACCTAACCTAGTCCCTTGATTGCTTGATAGCTAGCGTTCCACTACCAAGAGAGGAACCAATCATATGGCCACTAGTAGACGGAGAATTTTCCTTGCCGTTGGGTTCAATACCTACCTTGTGTGTTAATCTTCTTGTCCTTTGTTCCGTATCTTCTGCTTGAAAGGAGTCGAAGAAAAGAGTGAGACAAAGATTGGAAATAGGGCTTTGAAAAAATAAATAAAAGTTAATATATGAAATTTTCTAAATATATATTGGAAGGATGCAAGCTAAATGCATACTCAATGATGAACTTGAATACTTGTGGCCCGTTGTGAATCTCAAGACTGGCTCAGAAGGGAATGTAAGTCGCCATGAGCCTATGACACTACGTCATTCCGTAGCAAAGAAAACACAACGCAAGTCGCCGTACATACTATACAGCCAGAGAAATCTTCCAGCGACATCTTCCAGCGACATCTTCTCTTTTTGGTGATCTTATTACTTGACTTGGACGACGGAAGTAATAAGAATCCGCAAACTACATTGGAGATATTGAACATCAGAACTCTGTTTTGCGTTAGAACTGGCTTTTGGGTAACGCGACAGATTGAATCCCCAGAGCCTTTCAATCCAAAGTATATCCGTAGCGTCTCGTGAGCTTGAGATTATTAAAAACCGGTCACATTCAGCCCTTTGAAATTGGAGCGGCTATTATTGGATGTGTGCCCGAGATATGCAGTACGTAGAGTTCGATGAAGAAGGGACCCTGCATTTCAGCAGCTGCGGGGTTCTGACCAGGGCCGGTGGATGGCTCGCTACTTGCTGCTGCTGCTGCCTGGGCAGTCGTAGTCAGCTCTGGCGCGTCTCCCAGCAGCAAACCCATTAACCAGACGCGTTCGCGGATCGCTAACCAGCCAGAAAGAAAAAGGGAAAAGAAAAGAAAACCGCAATCGCCTTCCACGCAACAACATCCAAGCGATTTGACAAGACGCAACTTGAACCAGCAACGTATCCATAGCAAGAAGCATGGATATCTTTTGATCCAAAGTTTGCGGCAGTCAATTGATATCACCTGGCCCCGTGATATGAGCCTATTGCTGCCAACGTCCTGCACCACCTCTTTCTTAAATTTGCGTCGGATCCGTCATCATGTCCAAAATTGATAAGCTCTCGATCAAGGGCGTGCGGTCCTTTGACCCTCACATCAGCCAGACTTTGCAGTTCCATACCCCCCTCACCTTGATCGTGGGTTACAACGGCTCGGGCAAGACAACCATCATCGAGTGTCTCAAATATGCGACCACCGGCGAGCTGCCCCCCAACAGCAAGGGCGGCGCCTTCATTCACGATCCAAAACTGCTTGCCCAGGCCGATGTTCTTGCTCAAGTCAAACTGAAGTTCCTGACCCCCCCTGATGCCACCCACGTTGTGAATAGGAGTTTGCAACTCACACTCAAGAAGACCACCCGGAGCGTCAAGACGATTGAGAACTCGATGGAAACCCGACGATTGGGCGAACGCAGCTCTATTACTGCCAAGAACATTGACATCAACAGTCTGGTCCCCAAAACCCTCGGTGTAGCACCTGCCATTCTGGAGTTTGTCATCTTCTGCCATCAGGACGAATCCCTGTGGCCCATGAGCGAGCCTGCGACGCTCAAGAAACGCTTCGACGAGATCTTTGAAGCGCAGAAATACACCAAGGCTATAGATAACCTGAAGGTGATTCGGAAGAAGAAGGGCGAAGAGCTAAATAGATGGAAGACGGAAGAAGCGCACTGCAAGACAAACAAGGAAAAGGCCGAGCGCGCCCAGCGGAAATCAGAACAGCTTGTGGTTGAGATTGACAGGCTCCACAAGGACATAGACGAGAAAAAACGAGAAATTGAGCAGGTGAGCCAGGAGGCCAAGGAGAAACACGAGCAGGCAAACAGCTTCCTCGATATCGTCAACGACCTCAGGAATAAGGAGTCCCAGCTTCGCACTCGTAAAGAACACATTGAGGAGCTCCGACAGAGTATTGAAGAACTGAAGGAGTCAGACGCTTGGCTTGAAGACACTCTTGCACAGTATGAGGCCAAGGTCGCGAGATACGAGCAGGAATACAAGGAAAACCAAACGCAGTATGGAGAGCACAGGAAAGATCTCGAAGCCACACGCAGAAGCCTTGCTGCAAAGATGTCGGAACAAGGCAGGCTTCAATCTGACAAGGAACGATATGAACGTCAACTGGAATCTCGCGTGGAGCTGGTTCATGGGGCGGCACAAACCCACAGCATTCGAGGGTTTGACGGCGATCTTGATGACAGACAGGTCAAGCAATTTGTCGAACGCATTCAGAAAATGCTCAGTGACAAGAAGCGAGAGCTTGAACTCGTTCAAAGAGAAAATGCAGAAGAGCAAGACAAGAAAATCGCCATCATTACTGACCTCGAAGGTCAGAAGCTATCGTGGGCACAAGAACGCCAATCTGCCAAGAATGGAATTGGAGATCTCGAAAAGAAGAGTAACAGGACCCAGACTCAACTCAGCTCTATCGACGTCGATGAAGGCTCCAAGGCCGTTCTGGATGCATCCTTTGGAGAGATCAGCCAGAATCTACAAAAGGCTGTCGCAGAATTACAAACGTCTGATATTGATGTAAAGATCCAACAGGAAAACGAGAACTTGATCAAAGCCGAAGCAGAAAACGACAGGCTCGGACGTGAACTAGTGGAGTGTACACGTCTGGCGCAAGATCGGGCACAGTTGGATCTACGCACGAAGGAACTCGCTGAGAAGAAGCGCAAGCTTGACACTTTGAAAAACACATGGAGTGAGAAAATTTCAAGCATTCTCGGTGCTACATGGAACTCGGATACGATCGATAAAGACTTTCAGCAAATTCTGCAAAACAAGGCAAAGATTCTTCAGGACGCGACTCGTGTGCGCGATGACGCAATACAAAATCACAAGCAGGTTCAATACGCTCTGTCTGGAGCCAAGGACAAGACCAAGAAGAGGGAGGCAGAGTTGGAAAACTCCAAGAAGGCCGTTCAGGATGCACTGCGAGATGTTTTCCCCGATGAGGCGGCTCTAATCGAGGATCTGCCGGAGAAAATAGAGCAGTTGGAGGAAACGATTCTCGACCTCGAGAAAGAGGTATCTCTATTTGACGAGATGAAGTCATTCTATGGCAAGTGCCAGAAAACCATGACCAAAAACAACAAATGTCTGTTGTGTGATCGCGTTTTCAGTGCTGTCTCTGAGAAGTCGAAATTAGCCCAGAGGATTGCAGACGCTCTCGATGACAGTCACAAAGTCAATGCGCAACGGGACCTCGCTGAACACGAGGAGGAACTTGGAAAACTTCGTCTCGTTCGGCCACAATTCGAGAACTACATCAAACTATGTGCTGAGAAGCCCGCACTCGACAAGGAACTGCAAGACCTTAAAGGGCAAGAAGAGAAACTTGTGGCCATATTGGAGGAGAAGGACCACGTCGTCCGTGCAAAATCTGAAGAGCGACAGGACGTAGAGTCCATGAGCAAGACTGTTTCAGAAATCTCGCACACTCACCGTGATATTGTGGAAGCCGAGGCTCAAGTAGAAAGAATCGTCTCTCAGCAGCAGTCTGGAGGCGCTATACGAAGCCCAGACGAAATACGCGAGCTACAGGATGCTTGCAACGAACAGATGAGGGCGTCCAAGAATAAAGTCAACAAATATCAGGGCGATAAGCAGCGTATGCGGGATACGGTCAACCGGTTCGAGTTGGAAAAGGCACAGCTTCAGAACAAGGTCAACAGCGCGACCCAGCAGCTGGAACGCAAAAAGGATTTCCAGAATCAGTTGCAGTCTATTCGCGACGACATCTCCAATCAGAGGGCCACCATTCAAAAGGCTGATGAAGAACTGGCGGCTATCGAGCCACAGATTTCCAAGGCTCGTGCGATCCGTGACGACGTCATTCACAGAGGCCGAGACAAGGAGATGAAGAAAGCCAACGAACGGGATGAGCTGGCTGGTTCTGTCAGCGAACTAAAGATGGTTGAAGGTGATATTCGCGACTACCTTGACCGCGGCGGCCCCGCAAACATCGCCACGAATGAGCGAGCTATCCAGGGTCTTAATCAAACGGTTCAGCGCATCGAAGGAGACATGGCTGACCTGACTGAGCGAACCAACAAACTGAAGGCGGAAATCAGCGACAGCGGCCGCAGGAAGAAGAACATTAGCGACAATCTGAATTATCGCAAGAACCTTCGCTTGATTGAGACCTTGAAGGAGGAAATCCGTGGCCTGCGATCGCGCAACGCATCAGAAGACTACGACCGGCTCATGGACGAGTCCAGACTACTCGATAACTTGAGCAACAGGTACAATTCTGAATGCGGAAGCCTCATCGGCATGGCGAAATCGAAGGACTTGGAACTGGCTGGACTCATGGCCGATTTCGAGACAGAGTATAAGGATGCAAACGATCAATATCGCAAAGCTCATATCATGGTTGAGACTACCAAGGCGGCCATGGAAGATCTGCACAATTACAACACAGCACTCGACCATGCCATCATGCAGTACCACACACTCAAGATGGACGAAGTGAACACGATAGCGCAGGAACTGTGGCGCGAGGTCTACCAGGGCACCGATATTGACACGATCATGATTCGCTCCGAGAGCGAAAGCTCTTCCACCAGTCGCCGTGCTTACAACTATCGTGTTGCCATGATCAAGAATGGGACAGAGATGGACATGCGTGGTCGTTGCTCTGCTGGCCAAAAGGTTCTCGCATGTATTATCATCCGTCTGGCTCTTGCAGAATCGTTTGGCACCAACTGCGGACTAATTGCTCTCGATGAGCCGACGACCAACCTGGACTCGGACAACATTGAAGCACTGGCGCGCTCTCTGCACGATCTTATCGACAAACGCAAAGGCCAGAGCAATTTTCAGCTCATCATCATTACGCACGACGAAAACTTTCTCCGGCATATGAGGTGTTCAGACTTTACTGACACCTTCTACCGGGTGAAGCGTGACGTAAATCAGAAGAGTACCATCAGCAACGAGAGCATCTTGCGTATCGATGAATAAAAGTTTGATGATGTGTTAAGCAGTCGAAAGGGCGGTCATGTAAATTTTTTTTTTTTTTTTTTTTTTTGCCTCTATGTAACGGTTGCATCAATGACGGGCGTGGATGCCGCCTCGGTCTCTGTTTTCATGGCATGGTGTAAGGAGCACAGGAACACCGGGCTTGACTTGATTTTAACACGACATTGTGAGTACGTCATGGTTCATCACATAGATCTTTGTAGCTGTGCTCAATAAAAGGTGCATCTTGACCTGGGAAAACCGGTAGAGGGACCTTAACTCATAAACTTGGAATGTGTGTTCTTCTTTCAAATAGGTTGGTCAGCCTTTGGAGTCATATCATTTGATCATAACTGCAAAAGCCATGAAGCTGGCGATATGGTCAGGCTATGGAAATCGACTGGCTAGAGTTGGCATTGATGCACCCTCCTTCATCATAGCCCTTTCTCTTGCTTTGGTATCATACATACACACCACTCCTATCTGTTATTTGAACTGATTCCTGCTCCGCCTTTTTCCCATGCGACTAAAGCAACATTATAAATCAGGAAAGACAATACGGCAAGCCAATCATGAGGAGCTCCTATCAACGCCCACACCAACTATTGCAGAATCAAGGGAGGAAAGAAAAAGATCTCAAGTGAATTAAAGGAAAGCCTTGGACCACTAGTCCTTCACCGAACTCCCTTTTTCCTTCTCAATACTCGTGGTTGAGTCGTCTTTCTGAGCATCCTCTGTCTCGGCTTCCGTCGTCTTATTGTCTGCTCCAGATTGCTGAGCATCTGCAGGCGTAGCACTAGAGTCTTCCTTAATTTTCTTGCGCTCGCCTTCGAGTTCATCCTCGGCCTCTCGCTTGGGAGTGGCAGATCTGGCGCTCGGCGTCTCGACACCTTCCATCTTGTCGCTTTCCTCTGCATCCTTTGTCTCGCCGTTAGAGGCGGACTCAGCCGAAACCTTGGGCTCTGGAGATGAGTGTGATTCGGTCGCCTTTCGGCCGACCGCAGCCTCAACATCGATACCTTGCATTTCGAGACTTGCACCTGGCCCACCTACGTGATAATTTGTGTTGCTGGCACCCTCTGGCTGCGGTCCCATGTCCTCGGCTCCAATCTCCTCCGGACCACGAGCGTGAGGCTTCTCATCCTCGTCGGCGCCCTGAACCGTGCCGACTACTTCCCCGCTCTCAACGGCACTTCCGGCCGCCACGGCGGTACTACTGGGTGTTGCGGCTTGTGAAGAACGTTGTTGAGCGGCGGCGGCGGCAGCTGCTGCATGGTGATGGTGCGAAGAGAGATGCGACGCCAGTTGCGAAACGGGCACAACACCAGCGCGTTGTTCCTGTCGCAACAATTCTCCCTGCGTTACGCCAACTCCTCGAGTTCCCATATTTGGCAGTCCGTTGACCGTGACTGTGACTGTCTCGATGCTCCCCATGCCATTAGGACCGTCGATGGTCTCGGTGCTCTCTGTGCGCAGCTCGGGCGACTCGCTGGGAGTCGAGTCGGGAGCACCACTGCCGCTGTTTGCGCGATCCGACCCCGTCGAAGAGTCCCCTTGAGACGACGACGAGTTTGGTGGCGACAGGGCGTTTGTCTCTGGGCCATGCGGCTGCAGCCAAGGGATCGGAGTGAGGAGAGCGCCGCCAAGCGCCTCGTCGCTTCCCGGGGTAGCAAATGGGTTGGGGCCAGAGCCGTCAGAGACACCATTGGAGAGCAGACCACCCGTTGTTGACATGTCTGGTATGGCCGGCGGAAGCGGATAGACGTTTAGGCCGGAGGTGACGTGGACCACGCGGTCCAGCGCGTGCAAATATGTTGGCAGCGACTTGTAGTGGTGCTTAGGGGTGAGCACCAGCTCCGCGAGCCGCTGAATAGTGTGTGGTGGATTGGCTGGAAATGTGTCCGTCAACGTGCGCGTTATCTCGTCGAGAAGTTCTCTGATCTGGATCGGGAGAGTACCCGGAGGTAGAGGCACTGGCGCCGGCACATGAGGTGCAGGAGCGGAAGTGACTTGAGGTAGAGCTCGCGTCACAAGGGGGGTGTTCTCCTTATTCGTGTCCTGGGAGGATGTGGTGCTTGGTGGATTGGTCGGCGAGGACGGCAGCGGTGGTAAGAAGTTCTCTGTGTCCGAGTCTGATGGAGGGGGGTGAGGCACCGAGGATGGGATGACAACAGGTGCTGGTGGAGGTAGATTAGGTATAGCGAACTCTTCATGGGCAATCTGAAGCCATTGTGTCAGTACAGCGGCGATCTTCAGGTTGGCTAGACGGGCGTGCTCGGGGTCATGATACCTTTTCGATGCGTGCGACTATTCTTGGTAGCAGGGCTGGCCAAATGGAGCTATTCCCATGCGGTCAGTACATACAATCTTCAAGAAGCGACTGTGGACCATCAATCGGGCAAGGAACTCACTAATCCATCGACCCTCCCGCTGCGACAGTGCGCAGCACATCATCATCGTCGATGTCCATCATGATGATGAGCGAGGGTTGTCCACGATTGGCGTGCCCTTTCCCCCCTTGAATCTTGTGCTGGGGCCTTTTTGGTGGTGAGGCGCTGCGATACCTATGCTATGATTTGGCGCGTGTGTAGATTGACGTAGTGCCGCCAACGCGCCTGAACCCCCAAAAGTTTCCAATGCGGCTCCAGCGCGCGATCGGCTGGTGCAACTGGGCTGGTCCCAAGGATGGCTTTTTTTTTTTTTTTCTGGTTCCTTTCTCTTGCTTGGGCTGGGCTTTCAAGGGCTTGGTAGTAGCTGGTTGGTGCTTAAGGTATTTACGTATGTAGTGTACAGTAGGGGGGCGGGTCGAAGGGAGGGGAGGGGCCCTGAAAATTCTAAATTTAGTTCTGCGGGCGCCCTTTTGGATCTGCAGCAGTGGGCAACAAACAGGAATAGAAAGATCTAGCCGAAAGAAAGAATTAAAGTTGAGACCAGTGATGAATTGGTTCGATTACAATGTTCTCGCAAGTGACGAATTAGGCAAGATATCCAGAACTATACATGGCACAAGTGACTACACAGGACGTGTCTTGGCGTGTCTATTCATGCTGAGAAGAGAGGGGGAAAATTAGATCAGATATTGCCCATTTCCAAGGCTGTTGAATCCCTAACCTACAAACCAAAACTATGGAATACCTCCTGGTAGGCCACCGGATGGAAATCTTTCAGCATACTTTGTTGGACGAGAGAAGTTTCGAGCTCGTGAACAAGCAATACATGTGCAATGTGACCGCCTCAGTACGAATGGCGATCTTACAATCAGTCAGACGGGTGGTGCCTTGCAGTCACTCCTCGTATGTACAGAGCGTACTCTGTAGCAATCCATTCATGCTTACTCACGTCCAGAGACTGGATTACCCAATGACCTCTTCTGGTCCATCAAATATCATGTCCATTGATACTTGCATACTTGGTCCTAGTTTCTCCTGACAGTCTGGGGCTCATCTACGTACATCTTAGTCGCAGGTACAACAACAAAGTGTATAGGTATGTGTTTGATATCAATGATATATACAGACTGGCTGCCCGCCTCCTGGTAGAGCTGATCTGTTCCTGCTAATGCTGCCTGGATGAACAGTTGCCCACAGAAAACAAGAATACCAGCTTGGATACCTGCAGATGAACGATAATACGATGTCCATGAAGGAGACCTTTGTAAATTGTCGAAAGTGACCATGCTGGACTTGCTGCTGAGCGGTGCCCATCTCGGGCAGTCCTAGCCTGTGTCACTCCAGCCTCGGACGCATCAGGATTGAAAGGAAAACCTCCACCCGCTGGTCACCAAAACCCAACGACTACTAGTGGTGTAAACAGGCAATTCATGCCGTAATGTATGGTATTTTCTGGGTCCTAGGTCAATAAGTCATGACTACATGTGTATCTGTGCCTCGAGCGGAAAAAGCCAATATTTCTCTTAAGGCAGAACTCAAAAGTACCGGCTAGAAAGCACGTGTTGCGAAGGAAGCGTCCATTAGGTATGTCTCGAGCATATCAAGCTGTTTGTACCCTACTTGCAGTCTGTCAAAGTGAGTACGCAGCGTAGTGCCTGTCCAGTGGGCCATATTAGGGACCGACCGACTGACTGACGGAGCAATAAATAGCTGACGGGAAGTTCCTCAAACTCGGCAATCGGCTAACGTTCATGGACTGAACTCAACAGGTTTTTATAGATCGTCTTCTCTTCTTCTCTTGCGTGTCATGCAATGCAAGTCATGCACCTCAATGATACTCATTAAATTTGGGCCCTGCAGCTCGTATGCTAACAGACTATTTGACTATTGCCTGTTGTCTGCCTTTTGACAACATCGTTTGGGAAAGAGATCGTCGGATCTTCGGCAATCCTACCAACGAGAATTCTTGGTAGGGATGTTCCTCGCGCCCGGTTTTGATTTGTACTCGGGGCTTCTTTTTCGTATTGGGTCTCCATAGAAAAAGGAATGGCCCCACGGTTGCAACCAAGTGCCGTTCCCCGGAAATTGTGCTTGCTATTCTGTTTTTTTTTTCCCCTCCCCTCCTTCGCTGCTTTGGTCTATGAATGGCAATTCGGATCCGGTGCATTTTGACGATGAAAGGAGTGATACCTGGCCTCTGCTGCCAGAGCTCTTTGCCGGTACTTTGATTGATTAGCGGGACAGTGGTTTCGACTGACTACCTACATAGCTTTGACAGCATTGCTAAGGGTCACCGTAATGCTGCTGCTCTCTTGGCTGCTTTTTCACAGATCGCTCATTCGTCAATGATCTACGCTGAATTCAACATGAGTATATTGTAGTCGAATTGTTCTTTGTTACCGTGGCTGAGCATCTGCGGTAGTTTATAAACGTGGTGTAGTACCGTGTATCAGGGTGTATTATGTGTGCATGCCGAGCTGTGCCTCTCTGCTCCCGTGTACCTGCTGGCTGGTAATACCAGGAATGCTACCTCTCTAGGTGTTGCCATGCCTTCTTTTATGAGCGTGCGCGCCCGTCAGATGCTGCAGGGGGCATCCCGTTCCAGTCTCGAAAGTCGGCTTCTTCTTAGATGGGTCAAGGGGTGGACTCCAGCCGGACAGGGTTCAAACGTTGGTCGACATGCTATGTTCGAAACGACGAAACTCTTGACAGCTGTAAGGTAAAATTTCCAGTCCTCATTGCCCCCCATCATTCACATGACATGGAGAAGACCGACCGTTTCTTGCCGCTGGAGAAGCATGAAAATAACCGTGAGCGAAAAGAGCTACTATCCTCTCTTCTACGGTTCGGTCTGGCGCGGTGGTTCCAAAATCTCGTAGGCTGAACACCCCGCTAAGGAGTATCAAGTGAGCCTTGTTGTTGTGGAATGACCTTACTATGATCGCCGAGCCACTGAGCTCAAAGGCAATGGTCTGGCCCAAGTGTGACGACACGCCTGACGAACCGTGTGTCGTTGAATAAAATTGGGTTTACCGTATGTACCAGTGCCCACCAGTGACTATTATTGCTGGGTTTGTAGGGCAGAGTACAATAGAACAGAAGAACAAAACCAACCAGCCAGCCAGCATATGAATATTCGGGAACTTCCCAGTAGACCATAAAACTAATGTATGCATCTGTAGGCCATCTATCTTGGGGGTGCGGGTTACCCTGCAAGGCTCATGATTCCTCTCGTCAGAGTCTAATGAACCTGACATTTCCAAGCACCAACAAGTCTGCAGTGAAATTTGCAGACTAGATACTAACTAAACTCGAGTCTGACTGGCACTTTTTTCTTTCTTTTTCTTCCAGGGCCAACTTGTATGTCAGAAGGGTCCATGCCCAGTGAATCATCCGCCCTGTAATCCAGAGGAATTCGCCGTTGAAAGCAATGAGGCAGCGCCCTCCATTAGGCATAGGGCATTTGTTCAACTACGCGCAGCCAGAAAGAAAAGAAAAAAAGTATCTGGTTAATCGGGACAAGGATGTATCGTAAAGTGGAACACCTTCTCCAGCTAAATTCGTGGCTGTTCATTTCTTAGCAGTTAGTGGCCATCCCATGCTGAAACTGTCAGGAGAACAGTATGAACACGGAGGCAGGCTCACAAACTGGCAAGCTAGAAGCAAGGCAGATTTGCGAGTTTTGCAGAGCTATGCGGTGTGCCGTTGAGGTGAGGCTTGTGGTTACATCGGCATGGTCTTCACACTGTATTCGTAGCTGCTACGGGGTCCCCATCGGCGGGAACTTCACCAGAGAGGACAGGACCCGGGTCATGCCCCATCCCCTCCCCCGGCTGAGGTTGCTCGCGAGGCGTCCGCAGCACACTTCCTTCCACTGCACAGCCCATCTCCCTCCTACATTAGTTTAATCAGGCCAAGCACATGGAAGAGGGCACGGCTTTTTCCACAGTCCAGATCGATTCAACTTCTGTTCTTGGGACTCTCTATTAACTCTCTTTTCGAGTCTCCTCACATCTTGATTCTTGGTATTAAAACCAAACCCATCTGCGCTGCCTCGCGGGTCCGCCGTGCCATCCACTCGTTGATCTTCACTTTGCACTTTTTCTTTGGGCCGAACCTTTTTATCTTATTCGCTCCTGTTCTGTATAGAGAGAGGAACGAAACAATTACCGAGTGCCCTACTACCCTCGTCATTCACTCCTACTTCTTGCTGGGACGCACACTCGACCGACACACATACACACGCACATAGCTTATTGGAAGAGGGGAAGTCGCATCAATTCGGCAATTGCATCATTCGGCATCACAGCCAAGCCAGTCCGGACTACGGGCATGCGACCACCATAGGGATCGATCGCTCTCTCGCCTGCTTGCTTGCCTGTCTGTCTGCATAACGACGTCTTGACACGACCGTTTGTGTGTCTTTTTTTGGTCGTTGATCCAGACTCGGATACGACATTAAACCGCAAAAGGTAGAACAGCTCCCCCTCCTCCCCCGTAAGCAGCACGAACCTGTCAGCGAAAGAGGGAGAAGAAACAGAGGAAAAAAAAAAGTCAGCATCAGCCCGCCTTAGCCCAGAACGAACAGCCGATCCTTCTGCAAGGTGCGTGCTGAACCCCTGCGCTACCTACGTACAATACCTACGCTCATTACAGCTACCTGTAGTGGTTGCTGCTGCCTCTTGCGCCCGTCACCCTCGTCACGGATCAAACTCCCTCAGACCTGTTTCAGCCGACCACCAACATAACCCGATTTGAACTCTAGTTGTTGACTTTATCTGTTCCCACTGAATAGGCTCCTGAGACTTTCTTTCCATTCTCTTATTCATACTCGCCATCGCCAATTTCATTGTCAACCAAAACCTTCAGCATCCGAACCCCACAACAACCCGTTTTCCCTGCGGTGAGCCGGAGCACGCGCGCACTTCCCGTTCGTTTAATTGATTGCTTGGTCCTCTGCCAAGACCGCCTGGACATAAGCGCCACTCCCGTTTAAGTGAGACATCCCAGCAAAGGCGACCTACTATTTGGCGCGCCAACAACCCCCCCAGGGACCCCCAAAAAAGAGCCCATTTCATCAAAAAGGGCCGGCCAACCGCCTTCTCTCTCTACCAAAGAACCGTCGCGACTCCTCTATTTTTCGAGGAGTCCGTTGCCATAACTGCCCGCCCTGGCTTTCAAACAAGACTCGCGCCGGTCCCTACTCGAAGGAGATCCTGGCTTCAACGAACGACAAACCACTTACGCCCAGTATCCCCAGTTCTCTGCTGCTCAGTCCACCGCTTCAGTCGCTGACTATCCACCACCGCGACAACCGCAATACGTTGAATCATTCCCGCCGCACATGTCTTCCAAGCAAGGAGCGGCCAGCTTGGCCAGGAGTACGGCCGAGCTGTTCAAGAAGAAGTGGTCGCGTGCATACTTCATCGTCGCCGTCGTCCAACTTATTTTGTGCATAGCTTTTGAAGGGTATGATTTTCTGGAAATTTCCATGAATTCGAGCTCAAGCCTCGAGTGGAAGAACACTAGTGACTGACCGAATGCCAGTTATGTCTTTGCCAAATTCAACGACAGTTTGAAAGACACGGAACAGTCACCGTACAACACCGATGAGAAAGTCCAGTCACAGCTCAAGACGATCCCGACTTTCCTTGCACTTTTCATCTTTGGATTCCTGTACGAGCTCGTCCTCGTGTGGGACGCGCTTCGGGTCAAGAACACAATTCAAGTCATTGGTATTTGTATCGCAAACCTTGCTTTGTTGGTTTATACGTCCATCCAGGTCGATCAAATCCGCGAGGCCGTTGATATCTTGATCACCCAGAACGCTGTGGCCGACTTGACTGTTTGGAACGACGTGCAGGGTATTCTTATTGCCATTCCTTGTGTCATCGGCGTCGGAACTATTTGTTACAGTTTCGTCGCTTGGAAGTTGTACCAGGAGTTTGCCTGGGACATTCTCAAGCATATTGGAGCCGACTATCGCATGAAGAAGCGATTCCTCCACTATCAGGTATGTCGGATCTTCCAACATGTACCACGTAAAGGCAACAATTACTTACAAACCTTATAGATCTATATTGCTCTGCTCAAGTTCGATTTCTTCTTCTTCATTGGTTTCACCATTCAGTTCCTGGTCGTCGTCGCCAACGGATCTAAGGGATCGACTGGTGGATCGACTAGAGCTGAGTTTGGCCTGACATGTGCTGCCATTCCAGTCACCATCGCCATTCTACTTAGCGCAGCATGGTTTACCCGAAGAGAGTGGAAATGGGGCATGGTCTGCATCATGGTTCTCTACCTTGGTGCTCTCGCCTACTTCATCTTCAAGCTGTCCCGAATTTACGATCCAGTCAAGGGCCCGTACTATGCGCCAGTCAAGAAGTCAATGACTGCCTTTGCTGTGATTACGATCATATTGATCGTCATCACCATTGTCAACTGCATGGTTTGCACAATGAATTTCGGCGCTGGCTTGAAGCAGCATCTCCTGAGCAGCCCCCGACGCGACATGGACAAGGATCAAGTATCCTATTCCATGAACGACGTGAAGCAGTCAGCCCTTCCCACCAGGATGACCATTGATTAATAAGGCATACAAAGACGGGGAATTCGAAAAACATGGGCGCAACTATAGATGTATAAAACGGCACGATTTCACGACTCTCCTTTTGCATTTTCTCGCAAGATATCCGGCCACGAAGGCCTCGCATGGGGGAGCAACACGGATGCTGAAGCCATCGTCGTGTCAAGCTGACTTGTTCCGACGTGAACATATTGTTTTTCTTTTTTTTTTTTTTTTTTTTTTGGTGGGGCGTTCAGCGATCCAACCTGGAACCTGTCGTATTCCAGGGCTCTGTGATTTATTTTATTTGTCATTTCGCCATGTTCTTTGAAGCGTGCAAGTTGCAGGTGTTCGGAAGTCAATCTGGGCCATATATAGGCCATTTCATGGCATGAAACAGAACGCGGTAGATACACTACGTGGGCTTCCGACTTGCTCAATCTATAGTGGAAAAAAAAAAGATCAAAGTTGTGCTGCAACAATAATGAAAGATGAAGGGAAAAGAAAAATGTGTATTAATTTTGGTTTGTGATTGTGTGTGTGTGTGTGTGTGTGTGTGTGTGTGTTCTTTTTTCTTTTTTCTTTGCTTGAAAGGAAAAATTTGATTGTGACGACGAAAGAAGTATGAGACTGAGTAAAGACTTGACAAATTTCAGCAAGCCATGTTTCGACAAGAGAAGTTTCCATATGATTATGATGGACGGCTATAATATACCCTTAGAGTCCTTGAATACTTGATCTTTGCTCACAACGCCTACCCCTAGATATAAACTCATTCGTTCATCGTCCTCTGTAGTGTTCACCTCTAAATATTCCGCTTCGTATCAATTCGTCAAGTCTTGCCCCATTATCACTTTGGGGACCAAATAGAATGCAATTCCCAACACCAGCAACCCGAAAATAAAGCACATTCCATGTGTCAAAAAATGGGAAGAAACCATTCGAGACACACTAGTAAAAGAGAAAATTGAAACCTTGCTTCACCTCACACCCCCCATTCACCAAACAGTATGTCGAGGCACTCGCGGCTCCGGGCCCGGACGGCCTCGAGACCATTCCAGTCCCCAATCTCGGCGCACAATTCCTGGAGCAGCAACAGGCCCTCAAAATTGTAGATGCTGGCGCCCGAAAGGTCCCAGTCGAGCGAGACGGCTTCGGACAGGAGCCATTGGGCGCGGACCAGACGCCGCTGCCGCTGCTCTGTCTCGCGAGCGCCGTCGGGTGTCAACGGGACGGTCGCCGTAGAGGGTGGGCACGGAAACAGATTGCCGGTGGCAGTGCATTGCGCCCGCTCGTACAGTGCCATGGCCGTTAGGCAGTTGACCTCGGTCTCGTCGGGTGGCGCGCCAGTGTACTCCTTGCCCTGGAGCAGGGCGGCGCAGGCGTCGGGGATGGAACGGTCGTGCCACGCCGTCTGCCAGCCGAGATCCAGGAGGAGGTACGAATTGATGGCGGCGACGTCCAGGTCAAAGTCGACATCTTCCATGCTGTTCGGATCTAGCAATGGGTCCACATTGTCCCGGGCCCCGGACCACTGTGGTGATGACGACGATGATGACGCGGCGCTGGCGCCGGCCGCTTTGCCGGAATTGAGGATTGCGAACATCTCGTCCTCGGCCAGATGGAGTCGCGGGTGATACCCGTGCTGTCGATGACCTCGATGGCTTCTGAGTAACAGGTCAAAAAGTATGTCAGTCCCTTTTGTTCATTCTTTCCGTGGGGAATTCAAGGATCATGTCTTCTGCACCAATGTACATACCGTAGCGTTTCGCCGTACCATAAACTCACGAGATCAAAGTACATTGTCTGGTTGCCAGAAGGATTCTTATCCTTCCTGCTTCCAAGCATATTTACGATGTCCGACACAACGCTGTACAAAAGGTCGTATCTATCGTCGCCATCACCACCTCCTATATTATTGCCAGAGCACTGTTGCTGAGAGAACAGCTCACTCAGCTGCCTAAGCACATGATGGACGATGTGATCTGGTGCCAAGCGGATGCGCGCATACGACGAGAGGTAGTCCCATAATTTGCGGTGAATGTCCGCTGTTGCCGCTGCAGTTGCGGCATCCACCCCCGACGGGAGGGCCAGAATGATCATGAGTAGGTTCAACACTGGGTACAGGAGGTGCTCGCAATCGTCCAGCAAAGTATGCAGTCGCTCAAAGACGGCATGGGCCAGCGCCCAGCCCTGATGACTTTGTGACTTTTGAAGGAGCCTGTGAGGTTTCTCGAATCAGCTCAACATGTATTTCCATCGGGCCCTTCTTTCTCTTTTTCTCTTTTTCTCTTTTTCTCTTTTCTCTT
>NW_006917094.1:3251070-3295421 GCF_000516985.1 Pestalotiopsis fici W106-1 | reverse complement strand
TTTCTCTTTTTTCCTTTGCAAGTGGCAGATAGGCTTACCATATTGCATCGTAATACTCGGCGGTGAGTTTACTGGCTGTGCTTTCATAGTATGACAGAAGTGGTCTGTCTTGTTGCGTCGTTTCGCAGTCGACGCCCGAGTCAATCACCATGGCCGTGCCCGTCTGTTCCTCAAGCCGCTCACACTCGCGTAGGACCCAGCTGCCCACAGCCTCCTTGATCACCAGCCCCGGAGTAGCTAGACCCAGTAGCAATACTCCTTGCATGGGAGACGGGGGCCTCAACACCGGAGGCGTCACAGAGCGTAGGTATAGAGGCAGAGAGCCCGCCGAGGTTTCTATTGGTGCCAGACGCAACAAATCATCGGCACTGAGGCCCTTGCGGCGCAGATATGTCTCGGTATTGACGCGGCGGCCATTGCGCACGGCAATGCTGCCTTTGCCCACGGCATTGCGTCGGCATTGCGAGCGCAAAATTGCGGCCACGTCGGCGGCGCGGTTGTTCTTGAACAGCTTCCATCGCTTCAGCTGAGTCTTGTACATCTTGGTCCTAGCGATCCGTGAAATACTCGGAGTCAGTGCACATCCCGCGAGATTCTCCATGTATGAAGAAACTGGTCCGAAAATGACAGTATAGAGAAGCAGGCATAATATTCGAACATCGACTCGCTTGCGATTGGCGGTTTCTGGGATCGGTACTGATCGCCTCTTGTATTTTGAAAGACGGGCGAAGTGTGATTCATCGATGTGAAGCGGAGAAAAGAATTCCTTACGTAGCCGTGAAGCCTCTCTGGCTCATGATACCCATAACAAATTGCAACGTCCTGTCCTCATCTATATAGAGCCTTCGAATTTCAGCCCTCTGTACGTCCCATTCTGCCGATGTATGATGTTGAGGATGAGACATTGTTCTGTGAATGAGGAGATGCAAGATGATATCTGGCACTCGACAATTGAGAAAATGGGTCGACTGGGTTCAGACTCTGCTCAGCACCGGGTTGTGCCTCTTCCAAAACTCCGTGCCAACAGACCATGAACCACAAGGAAAAAGGAAAAAGAAGGATGGATCAAGGTAGTGATTGAAGCATTGAGAATCGAGAGCCTTCGCCGAGGCGATTTGTTTCTTGATTATATCCCGTTCACCTCGCTGGCCGGCGAACTCCTTGGCAGGGTGGTAGCCTTACCGGAGCAATAGTTGCCCATCTGACACTATTATGCCAACGGGATTGGCTGGAATGATTGGGTATGCTGCGGGCCTATGCGGTCATTGCGCTGCGCCACTGGCAAAAGTTCCCCCGTAATGTCGATATTTCCGTCACTATTACTTGAATAAACAAATAACACCATCCTGGTCCAGTATTCTCGCCCTTTGCAGTAGTAGAACAAACATGCTTTTCCCAAGGAAATGATAATTATTATAATAATGATATGTTCCACTGGTCTGTGGCCAATGCAGTGTCCTTCATCCATTTGTCGACCTAATTGACTTAGTCATTGTATCTCGCGGGCCGTTTCCTAACGCGACTCCGACTGATCAAATCAGTACTGCTAGTGTCACTTTCATCGTCAAAGCTCTTGTCGACTCTAGATCGAGTAACTTTGTTACTGCCGCTTTTACCTCTCTTGTTAGTCGCCGCAGCTCCGTCTTGCGGTAACCTTTTGGGTCTGCCTCTCTTCTTTGGTCCGGGCTGAGATGTTTGACCTGGAGAAGTAGTCTCTGTTTGCTCATCATTCTCCATCGGTTGGAAGAATTGATTAGTCGTAGGCGCATTATCAGACGATCGCAATATCTGGGCTCGACTGAAGAGCCTCCGTGTGCGGGAGGGAGTCTCCACGTCAACTGCAGGAGGAGAGGCCGCGACACGGCGCCGAGAGCGAGGGCCACTTCCTCGGCGCGGAGTTTGCATCTCCTCGCCCGCGCGTTCTGCCCCATCATCGCCCTCATGATCTGCTTCGTCCTCACCGTCATGGTCCACCTCATCCATCATGTCAGAATCGAGTACTGCAAATGACTTCTTAGGTCTGCGACCCCGTTTCTGACGCCTTGCCTCTCGAGGTTCATCAATGCGTTCCTCGATCCCTCCACGCAGGTCTTGTTCATGAGCCTCGTTGTTGGCTTTCTGGCTATCTAGCAGCTGCTTCGTGAGGTTGGGAAATTCTTTTCCATAGTTGAAGAAAAGCTCTTCTCCGGTCTTGATATCTCGTTGAGCGGTAAACTTGATGCGATACTCTCCACCGACATAGAGAATCTGGGGCATGATGTTGCCATCGTCTTGATGATTGATGTATCTGCTAAGATTTCCATAAATGGCTGCATCAACCCATGTGCCCTCCTGCTCGAGAAGAGTGAAGAGATACGATGATTGCTGTTGCTCATCAAAGATATCACCGCGTCTTGCTTCACGGCGAACTCCTTCATCTTGGGAGATCAGCTCCCCGACATACTCAATCACGAAGTCATCTTGTCGAATATCCTCTGCTGTGAAAAGTCCATAGCCACAGCCCTCAATCGTTGATTTGCCAGGGAGAAGCGATTTGAACTTGCCACGTTGTAACGCGCAGTTCTGGCAGCCATGCGTGTATAACCAATCATTTTTGGCATTTCTTGGATCTGCCCGCTCGGTTGCTCCACAGCTATTGCACAGATTTGGATCGCACTCGCGGTTGAGCTGGACACATATGCAAGGCTTCTCTCCTTTCTCTCCCTTCTGTCGAGGCAAGCAACTTTGGCCAAACGAATGGCAGGCGCAGCCAGTGAACTTGATGGCACATGTCTCAGCTGTACAATGGCAGAAGCGGTCGCACATGAGGTTGTTTCTTGCACAACCGCAGTTCTCTCTTGTGCAAGGTCCCTCGTGGTTGCAAGGATCAAAGTGCTCTTTCATCTGGTGCTCATGCGTCATGGTCTGCTCTTGCCAATCGCCTATAAGCACCTTTTTATGTCTGTCGTACCAGGCAACTGGCTTGGGCCTTCTCGGAGACTTGGGTAATGGTTTAGGCATATGTAGGTTCAGCATTTCCATCTGTCGATTCACATCCCAGCATGGTCTGTTTATGAAGGTGGCAGTCAAGCACTGAGCCGGCATGCTGGTATCGCAAAGTAACGCGATGGCTGTCCTAAGTAGCGCAGTCTCCTTGCCACTCCAACCATTTGTTTGGATGTCCGGGCGCTTATTGAGATAACAATCTTCGCTGCAGGGTGTTTGTGGCAGTCCCTGTGTAGCTCCGCCAGCAGTTGCCTTTTTGCGGATAAGCGAGGTAAGACCAGCGGCTTCTACGGAGAACCGTTGGCGCTCATTGTCCAAACCGTACTCCCCATGCTCGCAAGAGTAGCTGCAGCACACCACGCATCCAAGAAGTGCATGCGTCTCCAGAAGTGACTCTACACTTGTGCCCTCTTCGATATGTCTGACTTGACTCGGTGTGTCCTTGAGATTCTTCTTGGAGTCGACAACAGAGTCCACAGAGCTGTCAAGGAGCAGGACATCTCGGAGGGACACGGCTCCTTCTTCCCACGCGTTTTGGTCGTTGAACACTTTATCAAATGCCTCAGTAAACAAGCTGACCGCCTTGGAAAGATGTGAATCACTCCCATCGCCGTAGGAATGAAGGATGCTTGACTTTTGTTGAGGCGTCACAGCATTTGTTTGGCTCGCCATGTGTTGAATCAGCGCTGCTTTCGTGCAGCCATCGATGGAGAGCTTCCTCAGCCAGGTCTCAAGATGGAGCAGTAGAGTAGTCGCTCGTTCCTTTTGGAAAGTTTTCCGCACCTTGTCCTGTCGACTTGATGTTTGAAAACCGGAAATCTTGTCCATACTTTCTAACTCCTTGAGCCATAATCTGTACTTGGATTCCTCATGGTCTGCCAAGTCTCGCAAGTGAGGTACAAAACCCAACATTGTGTTCGGTGACAATATGTTCTTGGATATCTCAACATAGTGGAAGTCGTATTTCGGAACTGCTTCCTTGTTCGTTTTTATGCCCGTGACCTGGTAATGTTCACGCTTCTCTTGCTTTCCCGTGCGACCTGGGCCAATTTGCTGTCCTCATTTAGTGCTCGTCTTTAGGGGGAAGAAAAAACATGAGAGGGCTGGGAGTGCATACCTTAGCCTTTAGCTTGAGGGTGTCCTTGCCAGCCTCAACGGGAATTGGCTGCATATCAGAGAACCAATTTTTGGTAGGAGTGTACACGTTTTGGGGGGTCGCCTCTCTCCAAGAGGTTAAAAGAAGTCGATTTGTGCGCCTCGCACTTTGAATCCCGATATCGTTGGAAAGCCCACGCAATGCCTCCTCTATTTGAGGCACTGTCCATTCCAGTCTTCGCGGCGTCTGATGCGTGACGCGTTTCTGGGATGAGTGCACTGGAATCTGAAATGAAGACATGCCCTCTTGGGAGAATCTGGGCGCGCTTTTGTTGTTTGTCCTAGCTGTGGAGGTCATCGAGGGCATGTGATCCCTAGGATTCTCCCTTGGAGTGCTACTTGGTTCCGTGCCCGCGTGGCGAAGCATTTGAGCATGTTCGCTCGGGCCAGGAAACAATAGATTTCGACCCAATATGGGTGGGTTGATGATCCCACGCGTATACGAGCCAGGCTGTAATGCTCGAACAGATTGGTTCGGAGGTTTTGGTAGTATGCGACTGCTAGCGACCGCATCCGATTCGTCCGACGTGAAGCCGGTCAGATCGATGGGCTCTTGGAGAGTCCTGCCACTGCGATTCATCGTCACGATGCAAAACCTCGCGCGGACTATACAATTCAGGATGAATTCCTTGCGTGGATGTCAACCAAGCCAGGTAGGTATTAATGGCACAAATGCTTTCTATGAAACACAGGGCCAAGTAGACTACTCCCGTTTGCTACCGGACTGGAGATCGCGCAATCATCGTCGAACTCGGCAAAGGAAAGAAAGAAATCCTTCTGCTCTCGTGGATAGACAGCAACGGAGATGATCGCATGTGGTGAGATGGGATTGGTGACCGTTTGGGGGGAATGATTGTTGGAAATGTGAGAGATGAGGATCTAATACGAGTGAAGTGAAAATGCCGTTCATGTACGCGTTTTAAATGAATTCGCAGATTTGCTGTCATTGGTCACGGTACCATCCATCTCGAAATTGATAGATGCACTATACACATAACGAACAGCAAGGGAAGGGAAAGAAAATATTAATCGGATGGGTGTGAAAAGCGACTCGAGTATTTCTTCTCAACGTCCCTTCCCATGGGGGCGATGGTTTGGAGGTGCAAGGCGAAAGGCGCGTCGCCGTTGACGCATGCGCCTCAAACGTATGCAACTTGCTTTTCAAGCCACATTTCCATGTGGCGGTGCACCCAGTGCCATTATTTATGCAATCCAATCACGCTGCCTGTCGCCCAGGATCGTTACTCACAGACTGTGTGTAGTGTAGGAGGTACCTTCTGTTCCACAGATCTAGCTCCGCTCCCCATCTTCCGATCTCTCAAAGGTAATACGGTGGTCCCAGGCAATTGATGAACTCTCAGCAGAACAATCGCGGCCATACATGATCGAGTTGTGGGAACAGTAAGCTGCAAACCAGTCGCTCCAATGTATAGACATGCCAAGGTATTGAGACATACATGGGAAAGCTTATGGTTATACATAACACAGACCATGTCCAATTGCTTGATGACGTCGTGTGCTACCTGAATTGACTATTCGTCAGTTCGTCTGCTCGGTGGACTGAGACATTCGAGCTTCCTTTGATTTACGCGCGGACCCAGACCGAGGTAGGTTTAGAGGGTAGCTCTGTCAGTGTTTAGTGGCTCTTACCCTGAAATACAAACAGTTCATTGCTGTTAAGGATCCCACCCATCGCTTGGCATCTGGCCCACGTATTGTTTTGATGCCCCAATGTGAAATCGGTTGCCCAGCAGATCAGACCCTTCTCTCCGCCAGATGAGGCATAGCATTATTGCCGCTTTAAGTACGGAATATACTTGCCTACCTAGCACCACTACCATTCAAGTTTCCAGTCGATCTTATTCCACATTTTACGGTACCTGAGATAGCTTGAACGACATGAACTCTGAATGGATGAATGAGCTGGTCTGTACAGAGTATCTTAACAAGCCAGTCTTGCCTAGAATTGATACTTGGGCCCGTGCACTTTGTTGACTCTGGGAAGACGATCGAATTGACAGATTGAACTCCTGGTCTATTCAATGCATGTATGCCAGTCAAGGTGCTTGATACTTTTCGTTGTTTTAATCGACACAGGCAATGTCCTATGCTGCTGGCAAACCATGTGTACGAGTGGAAATTCATCGCCTGAATCTTGAATTAATATAAGAATACCCTTAATGTCGTACTCGTGCTGGGTCCACCCCAGCGCTCCCAACACGGCCATTACCCAGGTACACAGAACAGCCCTGGTCCCAGCCGGGGGGTTATACACCTTTTACCCATCCGAGTTATCTATCAGAGGGGTCCGCCAGTTTGTAGTCGTACGTGAGCAGCTGAAGCCGTACGCACATCGATAGATTCACGATTCCGTTTGTTATGCCACTTGAGGCCAACAAGACAAGATAGCATCAGGTCGTTTTGCCCCTAGAGGAGTTACAATACCTTTACGATTCAAACACATATTACAACAGTGAACTCGTCACCTACTGAGCCTGTGAGTTGAGATTTATATGAACATGTCACGTTCATGGGGAAACGCAAGTTCATGCCAGAACTGATTCAGAGTTTAGACTCTAAAGCAGCATGGCTAATGCAAGGTCCCTAGAGACGGATGTGGGTGCGGCATTGCTCACCGGGATCAGTCTAATCACAAACTCGGGATGTCAAAGTGCCCATCTCAGATCGAATGTGCCGGGGTGTCTCTCTGTTTACCTAGTCCCATATTGTGATAGATGCCGTTTCTGGTGATGCCATTGACAATTTCAGGAACGGGGGACGGCGCCCAGAAAGGTTCACTGCCCACTTGGCTCCCACCGGATTGGGCTCCTCCAGTTGCGCCGCTCCAACGCTAGTCCCTAACCGCATAAGTGATGACGTAGGAGTAACGAACGAGCAACATTGCTACGGTTCCCCCGACTATCCCGCCTGTAGACGCACAGAGAGCTGTACTTTGCAGTGGTCAGAAAGAGCCATAGGTTGGGGCCCAAACACCACACTGTTGTTTCGGCTTCAGAGTTCACCGACGCATCCCATCTGATCCCCCCGGCCAAAATTCTATTATAAAACTAGTCATCGCCCCGCGGAACCCCTTTGTTGACACCTGTTGCCCTTTGATGCCAGTTTCCATCGATACATAACCTCGTCTCCAACAGCGCACCCCGATCTCATAGCCATCTCCATTTATAACCCGCCGCCATCATGCATCGCACATACTCTATGCGCCAGACCAGGGCGCCCACAGCCTCGCAGATCCAGGTACGAGTGCCTTGCTGTCATGACGCCTATGTTCATGTCTTTTGCTGACACGCATTCTCACAGAGCCCTCCACCTCCGACCTCGAGCACCAAATCAGGCCGTCTTTTCGGCAAGAGCCCGTTCGGTACGATCATACCCCGGCTCCCAACTCAGCTCCATCCACTGACAATTTTGCAGGCCATGCACTCCGCGGCAAGGCTGCCGGTGCTTTCGGCCCTGATCTGGCCAAGAAACTCACACAGCTCGTTAAGATGGAGAAGAACGTGATGCGTAGTCTGGAACAGGTGGCACGCGAGCGCATGGAGGTCGCAGTATGTACCCTCTGGTTCCACAGCGCATTTGATGCTGCATACTAACATTGAGGCCTCAGCAACAACTATCCATCTGGGGAGAGGCCGGCGACGAAGACGTTTCAGATGTCACCGACAAGCTGGGTGTTCTTCTTTACGAAATTGGCGAACTGGAGGATCAGTACATCGACCGTTACGACCAATACCGTGTCACCATGAAGAGCATTAGAAACATTGAGGCATCGGTTCAACCAAGCAGAGATCGTATGTTACAAACCTTTTACGCAGTCGCTTTTTATGATTCTAACAATACTTCCGTTACAAGGCAAGCAGAAGATCACCGACCAGATTGCTCAGCTCAAGTACAAGGAGCCCAACTCGCCAAAGATTGTTGTGCTCGAGCAAGAGCTTGTCCGTGCCGAAGCCGAATCGCTCGTCGCCGAGGCCCAGTTGTCCAACATTACACGAGAGAAGGTCAAGGCCGCCTACACTTACCAGTTCGATGCCCTACGCGAGCACTGCGAGAAGGTTGCCATCATTGCCGGCTATGGAAAGCATTTGTTGGAACTGATCGATGATACTCCTGTCACTCCTGGCGAGACTCGCGCCGCCTACGACGGATACGAGGCTAGCAAAGCCATCATCCAGGACTGCGAGGATTCATTGACGAACTGGGTTACCTCAAATGCGGCCGTGTCCTCCAAGCTGTCTACTCGTGCCCGCACTCTGTCAACAAGGCGTCGCAACAACATCAAGGCTCGCTCCGAGGGTCTTGATTTGTCTGGCCAAGATGCTCCTCTCAACGACCGTGACTCGTGGGTAGCTGCTGGTGAGCACAAGGGCCACGAATACGACGACGAGGATGAGGACGAGCAGCTTGGCTCGGGCATGGACAGTGACGGAGGTCTCAATGGCGAACACCGCCGCGGCCGCACCGAAGTTGTGGCATAGAATGTTTCAACTTTTTAAACTTACGAGGCTCGAATGGTGATAATGTCTAATACCAAAGATACCAACGTCAAAACAGCCATTCACATATGACCAATAGAGCGAGTTGTTCTGGCGTGGTTGGGTGTTCAAGCGTCGCGAAAAAGGGATTTATCATCATTCCACGGAAGAAACGACTGGGCTGGGCAGGGCAACAAGACTTTTTTTGGTTCGAGCGTGGAGAGGAGTTCTGGATTCACGAGTTCTTCCAACTTTGGCAACGATTATGTAACATCTATATTTTTACGAAATATGCTCGTTCTGCAAGACTATGAAATTATGGCAATCATGCTTCTCAGCTTATGTACGATGCTCCTACCGTAGTGGCGTACAGGTGATCATCTCTACCATGTATATTGTATTTCGCCATGGTACACAAAGAAACCTGTTTCAAACTGATCGAGGATCACCTACAGAGTACTGAAATGTGCACACATTGTCGTGACCGCTTTATACCCGCGCTATATAATAGATGCTACTCCACCTCAGCCATCTCTAGACCTTTCCGGCAGACCCGGAGATGATTCAGACATGACGGACATTAATCTGGCCTTTGATTGTTCACTATTGGACTAACAAAGCGATTGGTAGCTTCCATTCAGACCGATTCTGCCGGCTTTCCGAACAAGCTCCGTCATTGCTGCCCGCTGTTGACGTTGGTTCGATTCTGGTACGACCTGTTTTTGTCATTGCTGCTTCTCTTGCAGGCCATGAGTTTCTAAAGACATGTGGCATGTGAAACCTGACTAGGCTTATCAGGAATTCATGGTATTACTTAGGCCGCTTTAGTATAGAGAAAGCTAAAGACACTGATATAATTCTAGCATTCGATGGCGATGAGTGAAATCTCAAAGTAGGATCTCGCATGACGCTTTATTCACTAATTGTAAATAAACCGGCGATTTGTTAAACTCGTGTAGTTGAAAAATAAAATAGCTGTAACCCCAATTGCTACGCTGGCTTGCGCAATCCCGGAACGCCTTCTATAAGTAATAGTTATACACAAGAGCCGGTCAATATACACCTTGCTGTTCAGAGCATGGAATTGTCGGCCCACGAACCCAATAAAGTGACTCGTGATCTAGGGGTCTATCCCGATAAATCCATCAAGACACATTTTAAAACGTTGCTGCGCTATGATTATGCCTCCGGCGACTTTCTGCGCAGGCTGCCAATGCGCCTCTTGATGCCCATGGACAGGCGCTTGCCGGTGGTGTTGCTGCGATCCAGGCCTGAACCCGTACCCCTAGGTGAGGAAGGGCCGGCGCCCGAGCTGTAGCTACGTTGGCGCACCATGACGTCCTCGCCCTTGTGACCTTGACTATTGGCTGTGCCGCTCGGTTGCATCTCGTAGACGCCTGTGCCCTCCATTCCTTCCATGCGGCCGTTGGTCTTAGCACGGCGGTCCATTGTGAAGCCTGGCTCGGCCTTGCCCTTGAGGTCCTCGGGGGAGTATTTCTGGGGGTGTTAGTGCCAATAGTCTTTGGTTGATGTCCATGGAAATAAATGCTCACATAGTCATAATCCTTCCACCTGCGATAAGGACCACCAGCAGCGTCCTCCTCCCTCATAAGGTCGGCTCCCTCCTCGTAGTTCATGGTGCGGCCGGCAAAATCTTCCTCGCCAGGCGGGATCACGGCAGTGCCGGAAAGAGGGACCTTTTTCCGCAGCGAGTCCTGGATGTGCTCTACCGGCGTGGCCTTGAGGGCCTCCATATTACTCTCCTTGACGGCCTCGACGGGAGCGTACTTGGGATCCTTATTCCGCGACGCCAGCGTAGCATCGTAGGGGCCGTCGTGGTGGTAGGCATAGCCGGTGATATTGTCAAGGGAGTCAATCTGGTCGGGACGAGTAAAGTTCTTCTTGCGCAGGTGAGGTGTCCTCTGGGCCGTCTTGGTTTCCTTTCGGATCTGGTCCAACGGTCTTGCTGCCATGGTACTCATGTTGCTGATTTGAGTTGTTGTCCTTGTATTACAAAGTTATAGTGATGTAGATGAAGAACACTTGAATCTTCAGGTTTTTTTATTTGAATTTGGTTTTTGATTCTTCGTCGAGAGAAAAACAGACAGAGAAATGTCACAGTTAGTGGAATTCGAGTGTGAGAGAGAAGAGGTAACAAGATGCGAGATGAGCAACGGAATCGATATAGTTTTTGTCTGCAGACTATGGGAGACAAGACGTAGCCCCAGCCTGCCCGCTGCCAGGGTTGAGCCTTTTCCAAGGGTCTTTTGGGCAGTCTGGGCCTTGCTATGATGTATGCAGGTTCGTCAGCTTCGGTGATCATCCGGTGAAATTGCCGCGAGCCAAACGTGTGATGCACAGAGGGGGACCCTTGAGATCTTCCCGTTATTTCCTGGCTGATAATAAACGTTGCGCCCAAAGGCAGGGGTATGATGTAATGCGGGTGGTGGGGTTCGGTGGCTCGGATGGCTTGGGAATTGGGTGACGCACTCCCCTGCACACACTAAAAAAAACGATGAAGATTAGGGTGTTTGTTTCGTTACCATTCAGCTGCAACCAGCAACTTGAATTCCGTCCCGTCCCTTCTGGTTTTCTTGACATTCCCGCGAGCCCGAGAGTCCATCCTTTTCATCCCTGGCATATGTGTTGCGCAGCTTGGCAGGGCGCAATATCACACTACGACATATGATACGGGCCTGACGGAAAGAATAATAATAATAATAATAATAATAAAAAAAAAAAAAAAGGTTCGAGACTTGTTTGCCCGACGATCCGGATCCAACCAGTGATGCAACCTGCTAAACAGCCCTGGTCCAAGGCACAAGGCTTCGTGAAAATAAACATGGGGTCAAATGGCTCGTTCATGTGATGGTGTACGTGTGAATTAATCATTCCACGTCCCAATCTCTTGATGTATTAAAATGAGGAATGAGAACAGTCAACCAAGGAGCTCGTAGTACGAAACCGACCGTAGCCCTCGAATCCAGCAAACGATTGCTTTACTAGTAAGCTTAATAAACCATTATAAATAACGGGATCCAGGAAATTTTTTTAAATACTTATTATTAAAAAGGAATTTTCTTCATAAGAATTTTAAAAAAAAAATTTGAGCTGTAAATTTATAAATTATTTGAATATACTGAATTGAAAACGGTGCACTTTAAGCAGAAATTTGGAGAGGGCCGGTTTCGTATTACGAGCCCATGGCAACGTCCTGGTTCGATACTATGGTAATACCTTGATGTAGAGTTTGATGCTAATAATACTCGGAACCTTGCCGAGCATTCCCGAGATAGCTTCTGACTTCAGATCTCACTACTTGACACCAACTCTTCTCTGGCCTCACACGGGACCTCCTCCGTTTTGTCGTTTCCTTTCCCGCGAAGCCATTTGGTAGATTTTTCTTTTTTTAGACCGAAAGCTACGACATCCTCAGGTGAGGGCTTCCACTTGTATCGATCAGCAAAAAATTTGATAGAACGTCGCTCCATTTCGGCTCTGCTAGGTGCTTTTCGGAGGTTATATCTCGAGGTTTGCAGCAATATCCTGTCGTCGATACGCGGCCCGCCACCCAAATCATAGCAATCCAGCTGCTCATCGAAGTGGAAATAATCGTTTATAGTGTGTGCCTCGATCTTCTTTATGGACAGGTATGCCAATGCCTTATCTAGGAGGAAGTGTGGCACAGTCCGAGAGCGACTGAAATCAGTCAAGCGGGCGTTGAGATAAGCGTCTTGTTTGATATCACCTTGTACGATGCCGATACGGTGAAGCCTCACTAGATCTCGCTTCATGCGCGCGACATCCCCTGGGAGAAATGTGACTTCGGGGTCCATTAGTTCTTTCACAAGCGCCCGAGCGGGATAGGGACTTGGTGGAGCGTCTTCCTCAGGCCACTGCCAAAAATAGTCGTCGTCGATTAAACATCTTTCCTTGATGCCTGCTTTTCTCATTGATTCTGAGTAAGACTCGTCGAGAATAAGGTATCCGTAACACTTGACGGCCAGGTCTTCGTTTCGAGTTTCTTTCAAGCGACCATAAACACGACATTCGCTGAAGAATGGCAGGCATTGATAAGTGATCGTATCCCAGTCGAGGCCAAAATAATCCATTTTGCCGGAACCAGGCATATCTGCACGGTACATATTATCCGAGACAGACATGCGTTTAAACTAGGCATATTAGTTCAGGTCTCACTGCAGCTATAGGAGACTTTACAAGCTTTAACGCAAAGGCTTTGCCGTTCATCTTCACCTTCCAAACAATGGAATGCAGACCTTGACCAAGCTCTTGAATAAACTCGATATGAGGCGTGACGATGCCATCTGGTGACTTGTAAGGTCGCAGCCTGGGTCCTGGTATGGGAGGAAGCTCCATGATCTACAAGATGAAGAAATGGCGATGGTAAGGAGAGGCGTTGTTGAACAAGTCATCATGCATTCTTGTGTGGCGGCTACTAGACATTCTTTGTTGATCTCCTTAATAGCTGAACAAAGCGGTCGCTTTCTGAAACAGGCAAGACTCTGGCACTGTGGAGGGGGTCCTCCTTTGTAGTAAGATAATAAAGAAAAGTATACTCCTTATCGAATTTTTAGCATGTATACATGGTGCATCATGTTGCGGCTGATGAATACAGCCAAACAGATGCGGTGACGTACATGTTTTCAAGATGAGTTGTGAAAGTAGGGATATTCTATATTGATATAAAACAGTCCAAATCAACAGACCCAGCCGACCCTATCCAATGTGTCACGTTGCAGTGCTGTACAGCTCAATAATTATGTAGCACATCCTCCCATATCACTGAGGCTATTGGAAGACTCGGAAAAGTCTTCCTTCCCGTTTCTGATGTTCAAGGCTCCTTCATACCGTTTCTTGTAACTTTGATTAATGTTATACACCTGCATTAGTAGGTACTTGTATTATGCAATATCAATCGATCCACATCCACAACCGCTGCAAAGGCCCCATGAACTGTATGAGGAATGCTGAAAAGTGTCCAATTACGTTTCTAGAAGTATCTGGCCGCCATGAGCCTTGAGCTCATGAGCAGTTCGTTGGATGCCCGAGAGCTTGTTTCGGTACAGGATAGAACTCCCCGGTACTTTGCACCAAGTTATGATATCTTCATCCCTAAAATCTTCGGTCGTGAAGTATTCGTTGTTGTTATACGCTGCAATCAAGGCACAATAAAGTACAAGCTCTGGCGTGAGTGTGCCCGCCGTGTTTGCTGTCCGCCAAGGCAAATGAATTAGTCTGAGGCCTGCTGCTGGGCGTAAGATATTTTCATCAAGATTTCTTCTCCATCTCGTGTTACATGATAGTAGTTCCTTCTCTGTATGTGAAAATCCGCATGGGATGTTTGCCCATATGCAGTAGGTGCTGATCTGAGTCATTCCATTCGAGATGATATGGGTTATCGACTCTCATATTACGGCTCATCTTGGTGGTAAGACTTCGGTAAGGCTTTGGTATTGAGCTTACAGTGAAATTCACCGCGTGTTTGACTGTATCCATTGTAGACTTATCGACAAGAGCCACAACGTCGCTTTCCTCTTTAAGCGTGTCAGTATCCAAACGCCCCGGAACCAGTTCTTCCGGAGCTTTCTTCAGTAAATACGGCCCAAACGCAAGGATTACATCTTCGTAAGTGAATCCTCTCCATTCACCCATCTCTTCGGTCAAGGCGTAGCTCGGATTGTAGGTATTGGTCGATGGCTTTAACCCCGACGAGTCCGGCTCGCTTCGAGGTGCTGTCAAAACGTCCAAAATGGTTTGCCGGGCTGGCACTTTTGCATTTTAGGGGGCCATTGCTGATATATTGAATGTATTCGATCTCTAGACTCTGTTGATTCTTCAATACTGCACGAAGCTTTATCGAACGCTCGTCTGATTTATACTATTCCAGGGTTCGACCATAGCCTTTGAGTGAATCAAAGCGCGTATATAGTCCCTTTCTTCCCCTTGTGATGGCCTATACAGGACAATGGATTTTTCGTATGGTCTAGGCCGCAGCCTCAATCTAGACCGGGCTACAATTAATTAAAAGCGTCTCCCGACAAAAAATGGTTGATCTTACTCGCGAATATTACCAGCACCTTTTTATGCTATTGGTATAGATGAATACAGAAGAGTCCATCTTATTACGAGGAAATTTTGAGAGAGAAACAGCTTATTGCGCCGTTTTTTTTTCCTCAACTAGAAATATAGGACTCGTGGAGGCAAGAATAAAACGAACCAGCCCACCACATCAATATTTCAGATAATATGTAATAATATTTTGATAATAACCAGGCACCTGAGATTAAACATTGTTTTTGCGCCTTGATCGAGTGATCTATATTTCCTCCCGTAACGTGACGCCGTGACTGGCACACGTGGATAGTGGCCGGAGTAATTAGAACCTGTCTATAATATAATATACATCGCCTGAATGGGACGCATCCACTTAAAGATGACCACCAAAATCGAGAGAAAGAAGAAAGAAATTGGATCCAAGCCATCCCCAGCTCTCCATTTAGTAGAAAATGTTTCTGCCCGATATAGAACCTCCAATTCGTCTGAACTCCGGCCCCATGTCAGCCCTATACAAACCACATGGAATAGCGTGGGGCCATTGCGCATTTGCATTACAATGGTCAAAAGCAAGGGTCCACTTGCAAGACATTCATTCGGGACTCAACTTTCCCCGAACCCTTTCTAAATCACAATCTGAGCAATTTGGAAAAGGCGTAGGCAAAACAGCCCGACGCCGACGAGACTGGACCGAGCTCGGTGGGTGTTTGCAGGTAATGGAAATTTCGTATTTTGCCTGCTCTGTACTAGTGCCGCCCTACCCTGTGCTGGACATAATGGGAGTCTCTTAGTAACAAGGCAAACCAATCTCCCCATCTAGTCTCAACAGTCGCCTCCCATGGCTCTCGTAGACTACGACAGCGACTCCGAGTCGTCTTCGTCGCCGTCGTCTGTAGCCTCGGACCACAGCCGGAAAGAGAAAGCAGGGCGCGACCCCGGCCCGGCGTCAAAGCGGCAAAAGAAGCTGTCCGACGCCCCGTCTTCGTCTTCCAAGAAGGGCGACCTGCCGCCTCTCCCCTCGGCCTTTCACGATCTCTACGCTTCAACGGTGCGTCTGAGTAATACAGACGACCCGTCGCTGCACCAGGGCCGTCGGCGCCAGATCCCGCATATTGTAGGCAACTGGCCGAGCCACCTGTACATTGAGTGGCACCCGTCGGGGCCCGAGCACAAGGCGCTGAGCTCGCTGCTCGCGACGCTTTCTTCGCGGTTAGAGAGCAATGGTGCTGGTGCGGAGGCCATCAAGATCCACGGCTTCCTAACATCGGACCTGGGGGCGCCCTTACCGCTGCACATCTCGCTCTCGCGGCCGCTTTCGCTGCCCACGGCCCGCAAGGACGATTTCCTGGAGCGAGTCCGGGACGCCGTCTCGAGGTCCGGGGTCCGGGCGTTTGAGCTCGCACCCGATGGGTTGGAGTGGCATCGGACACACGAGAGCGCGCGGAGTTTTCTCGTCTTGCGGGTACGGTCTTGCTCTTCGACGGCCACGTCATTGTCAACATCAACACTGGGAGAAAACAATGCTCGAGAGAATGCCGACAAGACGCGGCAGAAGAACATGGAGCTCGGCACGCTTCTTCGGCATTGCAATATGCTGTGCAAGTCCTTTGACCAGCCGGAACTATATGCTTTCAAGCCGACCGAAGATCAAGGTCCGGCCCGAGACGTGGGTGATGCGTTCCACGTGTCTGTGGCATGGTCATTCTCAGAGCCGACCAATGAGCTCAAGCGAGTGACGCAGGATGTATTTCAAACGATCCAACACGGAAAAGCCATGAAAGAGTTGAGAATCAGGGTCGACGGGATCAAGGCCAAGATTGGGAATACAATCACACACTTACCACTGGCTGTCGCTGGGAACGGCGATAGCAAAGGTCCTCGAAAAAGACGAGCGCTGTTTCATGCTGAATAATAAATCATAGCACACTCCTGGCGTAAAGAGAGAACCCATGATCAGGCCATCGCAGGCGTTGGGAAAATGTGCACCACAATCACAAGGTTTCAATTTGAATCTGACACAATGACTTGACGAGCATCTAATGAATTATGAGATTGTCTAGGACAAAGGCTCGCCGAGTCCAAATCAGTTGACGAGCCTGTCATCTATACATGTAATATGCAAATCTCGCATCTGTCGAGAAGTCTGAAATAGCAATTTAATAAACCACTTGCTACCACCTCAACACGAGTGTTGGAACAAAATCAACCTGCCATGAAAACGCCGGGGCCATGCTTCAGATGATACAATGCTTGTTTGTGATCGTTCATGACTATGAATGCCGAAAAAATGATGCAATGAGCTCTGCAAACCAAAACCTTGGATCACGAGATGTATGAATTGCCATAATCTATGGCTTGGGCACTTTTTAAAATCCAAGGCAAGGGGTTCATCCGCCTCCCATTTGCCTTGGTCTGTTGGTAGTTTCATAGCTCTCGCTCACGGCCGGGCGCTTGCGGCTGAGCCACGTTCCCACCCACAATGTCTTGAAGGTCAGGCCAAATGAAATATGGTTCTCGAGGTGGCAGGTACAATCCGACATAGTATCTGTACGCTCGATCGGCTTCGTATAGAAAGGAATACCAGCTGAAGACGATTAGTCATGGAGCGGGTCTTTGAGTTTACTTGAGGACGACTTACCAAAACTTTGGAAGGAACACAAAAGAGGACATGACATATTTGAAGACTGCCATGACCCGCGTGTACTCATCCATGACGCTGTCCCCGAGAGATCCCTGCTGCTTGGGTTTTCTGGTCTGGCGAGAACCCGGAGAAGCAGTAGCATCATAGCCAGCCCATTCATCTGGGTTTGTTTCAGTTGCCTCTTTCGCAGCTTTCTTGGGCTGCGTGTTGGATTGAACCTCGTCAAGCTTGACGGCATGAGGTTTCTTGGCACGATCAGGTATGGTATCTGGCTTGGCTGCCTGTTCGATATGCTTCTCGGCAGCAGTCTTGGCCTCTAGCATTTCTCGGAATTTCGTAATGGCGTTGACGGAACTGCTCAAACGGCCGTACAAGTTGAATAGTGCTACGAGCTCCGTTCTCGACAAGACAGGAATTTCGCCACTTTGATTATCGAATTCGAAAAGGACCTTGAGAGCACTTCCATAACCATTGACTTGGAGTTTGCCCCAAAGTCGGCATTTGTCGCAAGACACGCAGTCCATGATCCGGCTAATGTTGCGGAAGTTGTCCTTGAATTCCTGCTTCAGACTGGGCCCTTCGCCATTCTTGAACATTAGACTCTCGTCAAAGATCTCTGGCTGCTTGAGAGCGGCTTGTACCACGGCGGCAACCTTGGCTTTCGTCGCATTGTCCTGAGATGGATCGCCTGTGCAGAAGGTATAGTCCTCCAGATAGGGACCGATCTTACTGATGGCGCGTGTGATTAAGGCGTAGTTAAAGTACAGATTCGAGATGCGCTCAGGGTGAGTATGGATTCGATCCTCATAACACTGCAAGTTGTGTTGCCACTCGCCACTTGTCTGGTTTAGATAATCCCAGCAAATGTGGGTGCTGATGCTGGCGTGCATGCCCGAGACAACACGGAAGAAGACGCGCTTCTCCAGACATTCATCCTCCACGGTGGTCATTGGTGCAAGCGAGCTCTCGGTCTGCGTCAAGGCCTGCTGCCTGCCAACATTCTGCAGCACTGCTCTAAAGTCTTGCGCAGCAGGTCCCATGGAATTGGAGGAAGACATGCCCAACCCAGCAGATTCAGGAAACGAGGCCTTGTTGAAGCAATTTTCTCGATAGATGGCGTCCCAAACCATCTTTGCGCTCTCGCCGCCATAGCCTGTGAAGCGCTCCGGGTTCTGCACCAGGGATACATAGACACCCTTGGCGCCTGCGCTCTCGTCTTCGGGAACGCAGTAGTCACGCTCGTCGCACTCGTCGTCATACTCGACCACACAGCTCTCCCCTACGTCCTCGCCGAGAGAGCCCTGAAGGGGTCTCTGGGGGCGCTCCTTTTGTGCCTTCTTGCCCGGATGCTCAGCCTTGGGTCCTTGGAGCTTACTCAGCTCGTCGGCGCGCCATGCTAGGGGGATATCCTTCTCGTCGTCGATGGTACTAACGGCACATGCGTAGTTGCCACATATGCCATTGTCGTCATTCCAGAATGGGCAAGTCTTGCTATATAGAGGAAGGCGATAATGGGAAAAGAAGTCGGTATTCCGAATGAGGTCGTCAATCGTGGGCTTGACTCGAGTATTGAGCTCCTCTAGATTGGAGTACGTAACACAGGCATCGCTGATTATGCTGCCGGGTGTTATCTGGCCGGGGATCGAGTTAGAAATATGACAATTGGAACGAGAGGAAGAGAAAGAATCAAGACCTGATGCCACCACAAAGACGTGGCAGAGCAGGGTAAGGAAGTAGTATGCCAAAAGGTTCATAATGGTGATCGTACCGAGCAGGCGTCCTCGTGAGACCTTGAAGCTTCATTGCTGCATGCTACAGGACCGTTCCAGAGTGAGAACAAGGTCAGGTAGAAGAGCTTTGCTGCTGATCGCATCGTAGCAGACAGCGTAGACCATGCAGGTCTGGTAGGGTGCAGCGGGTATTATATCGGATCGCGGGATAGGGCAGGTAAGCAGGTAGGATGCGAACAAAGATGCCGGATTGGTGGCACACGGCCAGCGGTAAGCGTGTCCTCAAGGGAATCAAAGAACCTTGTCACAGGCGACGGGGATGTGACAGCAGGATGAAACGAGAGCCGAGTACGTAGAGAACGAGGGATGCTAATGTAGGATTGATCGACGTGGTGGAGGGTCAAAGCTACCAAACATCCAGTAACGGTAGAGTGGAAAGAAGAAAGAATGTAGTATAGTTCGGGAGCTTTTCCGTGCCTGGAATGGGAAAGCAGCACCGCTTCTTTTATTAAATTGAGGACGCCTATGGATGCTACGGGCTGGAACCGGGTGAATGCATGCACCTTGACTGAAGGCGAGTTAGAATCTGAAAGAACAAGCTTAAATCTGGGGAGGTTGCAGTGGGTTTGTCCCGAATTGGGGGGGCCATGGGGGTTATAGTGGATGAGATTGCTGATCCTCAACGTGTTCTCTTCTCTTTTTTTACTTGTCTACAAGCTCGACACTACGGTACGGTACCGTCTGCCGTGCATATTACAAAGAAAACATCCAACGACTTCCAAGGGGTCCAGGTTCCTGTTGATTGATTGGTGTGACATGGTTCGATCCATGGTCCGATCATCAATCCTATTCAGGCAACTCGTCCCAAGCTGACTTTCACCAGTGGCCATGCCATGCACAGTAGGATGACTCGAGTAGCCCATAGGCTCGAGTTATGTTTACTGCAATGTGGCCAAAATGCCAGTTTCCAACATCTGATGATTACAAACTAGCATGACTTTCTCTCTCTTTCGTTTTGTTTGCCTCCAACTGCTCTAAAAATATTTTTCTTGTTGGCGCCCATTCACATACGTCATAAGGAGACAGAAACTCATTTTATGTTCATGTTGCTAGGGATCCATGGATGTTTGAAATAGAATACCTACTCACTATCCAGCAGAAGAAATCAAAGCCGTTTTCGTTGTAAACTTTATTATATTTCGAACTCTTTTACCCCGAGGTTGATCAGCCCCACCATGTTTACTAATTAAGTGAGTGCAGCATTTCAGACATTCCACATTTGTTGGCTACATATATTTCGTTTAGGTGGTTTGCGCTCAAGCTACCCGTTACTCTGTACATAATGTAGCCCGACTTCGTATATATGTATGCAACAGGTGCATGCACACGCAGATGCTACCCCTGTCGCAACGCTTTTTACTTTTACGCCCCATGTATTTCATTATATCGCCTACATGTTGTTGACACCTGCTCTACGCACATTATTATCGTGGTGCTACGACAATGCATAGATGAGGATATGTCCATCTACTAACCACCAAGATATGAAATTGCTGGTTACCAGAGTGTTATCAAGTATCAAGCAGCAGAATGTTCCACGTGATCAACAGTCTATTGGATCATATTGTAATGCAATTTCTTCATATTATGTCGCAATTCACTTTCTTCCCTAGATATGCAATGGCATTGACACTACTCGTCCCCAGGATTGGTCGAGACCTCTTCGCCCCCGACATCGAGAGTCACTGCGAGGAGTATTTGGGCATAGCGACTGTGAGCCCCTCCAACTGAACGTATCAAAGGTATATCCTGATTACCTGCCACCACTAGAATATCACGCCCCTCCATCCTGTCTTGTACGACGCTGCCAGTGGATTGCCCCTTTTGATGCTTGTCAGAGACCATCCGTGGTCCATCGATCGCCCCACTTCTCTATGATCATAGAGATGGCCTGCCCCTTTTCGACCGAGATCAGGCGGAAGAGTCGGCCCTCCTTAGGGTCATGACTGATCGGTCGACATACAGCTCCGGTCTTGGAGAGGAACGCGCCGGGCCGGAGGTTGAAATTGATGCCGATAAATGCACGTGATGAGAAAACAAGCCGTAAAATCGTCTCGAAGCATTATGATACTCGTACAAAATGCAAATCGCTATGCAGAAGTCGCGTAGTCGGAGTGGTGACATGGCCTATAGTTGTTGGCCACGGGTGGCACTTTGTGCCAGTCGAAGGACTCTAATCACTGAGGGGGCTGGTAGTTGAGTGGTCGCCTATGCACATGTCAACCCTCTGTAATCCTCCGACTTTGGAAATCGACTTACTTGAACAGGAGAATATGTGGCTCAGGTTCATGGACTTCGTAATGCTCCCAGCCCAGACTCTGGAAGCATGATTAGCCACCGCCACAAGACCTTCATCTGCGACGCGCTTTGCTTACCTGCGTGATACCGATGCCGCGCCACTCATCCTCCCAGAGCAACTTCAGCGTACCATGTGCAGCATCGTGGTAATCCTTGGGAATAGCCTTGAGCATTGCCTTGGGTAGCTGCACATGTCTGTATTCATACTCGCTGTCGGAGTAGCTGGAGGGGCCGAATCAGAATATGTTTGGGAACTACCAATGACCAGTAGCAAGCGACTTACCGGGCCGAGTAGTGAATGCTATCAATGTATTCCTCCAACCGAGCGCGCTCGTTGTCAGTAAGGGCCCTAGGGCTCTTGTTGCGACGGCTCATGTCGATGTTCATGGGGTTCGGCATTTTGGCGGTTTTCTTGTCTGTGGTTTCTTTTCGCGGTTTAGAAGGTGATTCTACTTGTAAGAAACACGCGATGGGTGCAGAAAGGACGTGTTGTACTTCTGGTCGCAACGATGACTATTGACCAGTAAAGGTAAAGAAGGGAACCTCAGTGGTCAAGGAGGTCAAGCGCAGAAAGGAGCTGGTCGCTGATTGTCAAGTGACGGTGGTAGTGTCCCGCAGTCCAAGTAAACAACGGTTAGGGAGGGGAGGGGTTGTGTCGGTCGGTCGGTCGCGTGGGGTTGTGAAATAATTCGAAGGCGGGCAGATTTGGGCCTTTTTGGGAGACCGAGGACGATGAGGCGCGGGTTGTTGATAGCCACACTCTTAGCTTTCCACCCAATGAAACAAGCCTAGTTGAGATGCGCCGGAACGACTTTAGAAAAATGCGAAAAAGGCAATTATCATAGAGCAGGCACGACTTAGCTAGAATGAACTGCAAGAAGTGAAGAAGGATATTGAGAAGAGCGCCGGTGGTCGGTTTCACTGCTAGTACGGATTAGCAGTAGTAGTATTGAAATGATTGCATTACGGATGCCCAGAGGTCGGATTAAAAACCCTTAAATTACGCGGGGAATAAAATTACTTTATTAATTATTATTAAATATTAGAAAACTTATATTTAATTATTATAATTTTAACAAAAGAGAGAAAAAAGAGAAAAAAATAATAAATAAATTATTATAATTAAAAAAGCGTAAATTTGTAAGGTTAAAATCGGGGGTTTTAATAATTTGCCCTTTTATGCAAAGCGGGCGTCTCTCCGGTCAGCCACACCAGACTCCAGTGACTTCCCTTAAAAAAAATGAAATAGCGGGGCGGGAATTTTTGCGCCTCAGCTAGCAACCCACTGTAATGCAATAAGCCCAACAACGAGTTAAGCCTGCAGCCACCAACAAGCAAATTTATTGCTGCAATTCTGAGCCAATACATGTGCACTTATTGAGGCGTGCTTGTTGGCCTTTTGCGCTGCGCTGTCGGTAGGAGGAAGTCCGCCAACCCAGTAGCGACAACCTTCACACTCGTTGCAGTGCGTGCATCTTCAATTCGAATCTTTCCTTGACCCATTGAATCCACACCACTTACAACGAGCCGCAAGTATTTGCGCCCGATCTAAAATCCGCGACCAAGACCCCAGCCATCCCAATCCCGGCGCTTTCGCCCACCCGTCCGCCCGCTCCTTGGAGGCACTTGGTGGTAGGTCGTCGCAAAAGAGCTCCTACCGCGTGCAAATCGCGTCGTCGTCGCAGCCCGCAGCCGCATCCAACATCATCCAACACCGACCGCAGCGCACTCGAGTCCACACGCAATTGTGCGTGCATCCGCTATTGATAAAGGAAGCATCCTCTTCCGCCAGCTGCAGGCTGCCTTGCACTGCGTTTGCACCACTTAAAGATGGAGAATAAGCGAAAGTCGAGCATTGCTAATGGCGACAATGTGCCTGGCACTCCGGATCGCGCCGCAAAGCGTCGGAGACTTGAAGAGGTACGACCTTATTTTATATGCCACGAACCAAGAAGCAACCACTTTGGCCGTATTATAGTAGACTGTTCATCCGCGGGATTGCCTTGCCATTGCAGCAACAGCAAAGCGAGCCTGGGACGTCAAGGATCTAAAAGTTGTGGTAGTGGGCTGCATCAGTACCAAATCTTGATCCATCATAATACTCCTTAGCTCGTAGAAGCCCGTCGCGAACCCCGATTATAGTCATTATCAACCTACTTATAGTCGAACTTGGCTAACTTCAAGACAGGAATTCGGCGATTTATCCAAAGGAGAGTCAGCAGAATCTACCACAGCTTATGGACTGAACATGCTCGAGACCATTCGTGCTACTACGGATAAAAAGTAAGTCAGTCGTAAATTCTTTCAACGCATTTGATCGCCGCTGATACCCTCTTTCTCTCCTCGGCTCCAGTGGTCGTGCAGTTGCTCCTATATTCGAAAAGCTCCCTAGCAAAACGTCAGACCCAGACTACTACAAGAAAGTCCGACTACCATTGTCCCTCGAGTTACTCGAGAAGAAGCTCAAGAACCATGGATACCCCAACCTATCGACACTGGAAAGTGACTTTAAACGTCTCGTACAGAATGCCAAGGAGATCAACCCGCGCACGTCGGAGGTCTTCAATGATGCCGAGCGCATCCGTAAAGCAGTCAGCAATTTGATGGTCAAGACAAATCCTGCGTACAAGGCCGGAAACTATCAGGCTGTACCTACACCTCTTCCACCTAGCCCCGGCAAGGAAGGCGGTGGTGATGAGGAGGAAGAAGAGGACGAGGAGGAGGAAGAACAAGAAGAAGAAGATGCTCCTGGCGAGGAAGAAGACGTGGATATGTCCGACGCAAAGGCTGAAGCTGAAGAGGAGAGGGAGGAGGAGGAGGAAGAAGAAGAAGAAGATGATGATGAAGAGGTTGAGCCAGAGCCAACGCCCGTCAAGCGGGGCCGAAGAGCAGGGCGTCTTTCACGAAGTGCAGCAGCTCCGACACCCAAAGCATCGCGATCGTCATCAGCACAGGTCATTGACCAGGTGGGCTTCAAGGGACTGACTTTCCAGCAAGCTCAGGAAAAGATCATCGCAGATACAATGCAAAAGACGGATCAAGAGTCAGTTTATTGCATGAAGCCATTATTGACCGTTCATGAGCTAATCCTGAGAGTAGTGATTATCTTTATTTCCAACCCTTCATCAATCTGCCTCCTCGCAGTCTCAAAGACTATTATGAGATCATTGCAGAGCCGCTTTCGCTAAAGGGCCTCCAGAAGCAGGTCCGCGGGCAGCGTGGTAGGAACGACGCTACCGGCGTAAGCGACTTCAAGAGTTGGTCACAGTTTGAGGATCAGGCCAGCCTCTTGTGGAAGAATGCTTATCACTACAATGAGGATGGAAGCGAGATTTCTGAACTAGCCAAGGAACTTGAGGTAAGGCATAAACATCTCGCACAACATGTTGCCAGTATTTGCTAATACGGAACAAAGACATATTTCAAAGGGTTACTCAAGGAGGCAAAGCAACATGTTCCAGAGCCCCCGCAGCCAAAGATCAAGCTCAAGGTCCCTCAGAACACGCAGACACCTTCACATTCAAAGAAGATCACAATTCATGTTGCTGGAGGCAAGGATAGCGCAACTGGATCACCGGCTCCGGCAACAGCTACTCCGACAGAAGGTGAGACGACTCGTACCGGAACTCCAGTGGCACGAAACCCGTTCAGCGGGCCCGCTGCTGCCAACCATAGCCAACTGGACAAGACCCGGAGCATGTCCGCATCGGCAGTTCCGCCCAGTCCCTCCGTCGCCGGTGTCGTCAAGCCTGAGGATGCTACCCGTCAATCCCCTGCAATACTGCCACCCGGTCCTGCCATGATCACGCAGCAACAATTTGCGCCTGTGGTGCAGCCGGTTCCGAATGGCGTCGTTGCACCCCCGGCCCCGCCGCCGCCCCCACCGAAGCTCACTCCCGCCGAAATCCTTGAAGGTCAGAAATACCGACCACACGCAATCAGTAAGTTCTTGTACCTTTGCCACATGAAACTTTGGAATATGTTCTAATATTCGATCAGAGCCGTGCGAAACCCTGATCAACCGCTTTACCATCAAGTCGCATCCGGCGCTTGCCGTGGATAACCCTCTGGACATCACTATTGCTGGAAGCACTACTGAGATGGTGCAAGAAGTCATCATGAACTGCCCTTCAACATACTTTCGCCTGCAACTTCAGCCCCATGTTGCACAATTCTTGGAAGAACAGCAGCGCGAGTGGAGGCTCAATGTCACTCACAATTATCAGCGCTTGTACCCATCGCACCATCCGCCAACCGACAAGCGCCATTTACCTGTCTTCGAGGTGACGCTACACTATGGAGTGAATCGCTTCGAGGTGTCTCTTCTAGCAGCCCGGCCCAAGGGAGACAGAGGCTCTGATGATCTAGACATGGACTTGGAGAAGATCGTCGTACACTTCAACCTGCTCAAGCATCAGTAAATGGTTCATTGTTGCCACGAGACCATACCTTTCTGGGGACTTGAACTTATAAGTTTGTATTTGATGCCTCAGATCGACTATCGCGACCACACAAGAGTCGGGGCAGAAGTCTATGGCTTGCTCATAGCGTGGTAGGCGTTAGTCATTGCTATCTTTTGGGTGTTGTTGCTTGTATGTTATAAAAGTTATTGCTCGGCCAATATGCACCGGCGGTTATGTATTTTTATGATATATTGGCCGAGCCAAGTAATAGCTGCACATCAGACAGTATTCTTAATTCCGCAATCAAACAGGTTTACGAGATTCACAAGTTGCACATAATTTCCTCGGACCATTGAATATGATACATATACCATTTCTCATTTAAGGAGAAGCTCAAATTTCTTTTTAAAAGATTTTTCTTGAAAACGTATTTATATAAAAGTAGAAAGAGAAGTAAACGATTAACTGTTATTTCATTCTCTTCCTCTTTTTTTCTTTCCTCTTTGTCTATCTTGCTTTATTTTTCATGCCTAATAATGAAACTGGTTGCATTGAAAACCCGTGGTTTACTTGCTGATTTATGGAGATGCTCGGTTGCCCAATCCGAGCTCTTTTGGCAGCCCGCTCGGTCGACATTAAGTTGATGCGGCATCGGGCGCTTATGCCCGTGAACGGAACAGAGAGCGAGCAAAAAGCGGGCAGAGTCAGGCGGATTTGCCTCCACGAGTCGTCCGGCAAAAGCAGAAAGAAAAAAATATCTATCAAAAACTAGACGTGGTCGAGATTGCGGGTTTGCTGAGCGGCGATTCCCATTTGCAGGGCCCCCCAACTTTGGTAAAGGTCCGCGCACAGCATTGTGCGATCGGGCACGTACCTTCCTACCCACGCGGGCCAAGCGGGCAGCAGAAGCATTGGATTTCTGAGAGACCCTGACAACCCCGAGGCCACTAGTCTCAATCCAGCGCTTCTGAGTGGCTCACACCGCCCTGCCACCAGCCCCACCCGCAGCGAAAATTCGTTCGCAGAAAAAAAAAAGTTGATGGTCCAAAAAATAATTTGGCCTGCCCCCCCTCCATTAAAAACGCCCTCTGAGCCTCAGCACCTTTCTCACCTTCCTTCCTCTCCCGATACGTCCTCAGAGATCTATCACTTAGGCCAAAAACATCAATCAAAATGGCGGAAGAGGTTTACGACGGTGCCATTGGCATTGATTTGGGTATGTTTACCTAGCTATTGCTCTCTCTTGCACCGAAAAAGCGCAGGCCCTTCTGTGGCCCGCATCTCGACTATTCATTCCTGCCTCCCACCACAGACTTTTCGCTGACAACCAATTCCCACAGGTACTACCTACTCTTGCGTTGCTACCTACGAGGGTAACAATGTCGAGATCATTGCCAACGAGCAGGGTAGCTTCACTACCCCCTCTTACGTTTCCTTCAACGAGAAGGAGCGTCTGATCGGTGAGGCCGCCAAGAACCAGGCCGCCATGAACCCCAGAAACACCGTCTTCGATGTCAAGTAAGCCATCAATCAGCTTGACTGCTGTCAAGGCAATGATTGCCATGATTTCAGACGGCTAACAGGAGCTCCACAGGCGACTTATCGGACGTCCCTTCGATGACCCCATCGTCAAGAAGGATATCGAGTCTTGGCCCTTCAAGGTCGTCGAGCAGGGCACCAACCCCATGGTTGAGGTTGAGTACCTTGGCGAGACCAAGACTTTCTCCCCCCAGGAGATCTCCGCCATGGTTCTTACCAAGGTATGTTCATCGTTACTACGACAAATCCCGCATGCAAGCATATATTCTGACACAGCTACACTATACAGATGAAGGAGATTGCCGAGACCAAGCTTGGCAAGAAGGTTGAGAAGGCTGTCATCACCGTCCCTGCCTACTTCAACGACAACCAGAGACAGGTCAGTATTCGTCTTCGGTTCAAATCAATCAATGACTAACACGCATTGTTGAATAGGCCACCAAGGATGCCGGTGCCATTTCTGGCCTCAACGTCCTCCGTATTATCAACGAGCCTACTGCTGCCGCCATTGCCTACGGTCTCGGTGCTGGAAAGTCCGAGAAGGAGCGCAACGTCCTGATCTACGATCTTGGTGGTGGTACCTTCGATGTCTCCCTTCTCAACATCCAGGGTGGTGTCTTCACTGTCAAGGCCACCGCTGGTGACACTCACTTGGGCGGTCAGGACTTTGACAATAATTTGCTTGAGTTTTGCCGCAAAACTTTCTTGCAAAAGTCTAAGAAAGGTCAGAATAACTCTACCACAATTTTCAGTCGATTCCATACTAACAATACTAGACATCTCCGGAGACCCCCGTGCCCTCCGAAGACTCCGAACTGCTTGCGAGCGTGCCAAGCGTACTCTGTCCAGCGGTGCTCAGACCACCATTGAGATTGACAGCTTGGCTGAGGGCGAGGATCTCTTCCTCCAGATCACCCGTGCTCGTTTCGAGGAGTTGAACGCCAAGGCTTTCCAGGGTACTCTGGAGCCTGTTGCCCAGGTCCTCAAGGATGCCGGTTGTGACAAGAAGGCTGTCGACGAGATCGTCCTTGTTGGTGGTTCCACCCGTATCCCCAAGGTCCAGAAGCTCCTTAGCGACTTCTTCGACGGCAAGAAGCTCGAGAAGAGCATCAACCCCGATGAGGCTGTTGCCTACGGTGCCGCCGTCCAGGCCGGTATCCTCTCCGGCAAGGCCACCTCCGAGGACACTGCCGACCTCCTCCTGCTGGATGTCGTTCCCCTGTCTCTCGGTGTCGCCATGGAGGGTAACATCTTCGCCCCCGTCGTCACCCGTGGCCAGACTGTCCCCACCATCAAGAAGCGTACCTTCACCACTGTTGCCGACAACCAGCAGACCGTTCAGTTCCCCGTTTACCAGGGTGAGCGTGTCAACTGCGAGGACAACACCTCCCTGGGAGAGTTCACTCTCGCCCCCATTCCCCCCATGCGTGCCGGTGAGGCCGTCCTTGAGGTCGTCTTCGAGGTCGATGTCAACGGTATCCTGAAGGTCACTGCCACCGAGAAGACCTCGGGCCGCAGCGCCAACATCACCATCTCCAACTCCGTTGGTAAGCTCTCGTCCGCTGAGATCGAGAACATGATCAGCGACGCCGAGAAGTTCAAGAGCTCCGACGATGCTTTCAGCAAGCGTTTCGAGGCCAAGCAGCAGCTCGAGTCCTACATCAGCCGTGTTGAGGAGATCGTCTCTGACCCGACTCTGTCCCTCAAGCTCAAGCGTGGCCAGAAGGAGAAGATCGAGCAGTCTCTCAGCGAGGCCATGGGCCAGCTCGAGATTGAGGACTCCAGCGCTGAGGAGCTGAAGAAGAAGGAGCTTGCTCTCAAGAGACTTGTGACCAAGGCCATGTCCTCGCGATAAGCATCTCAATGACAATTTAATGATTTTCGGCCTTCGGGGAGATTTGGTGGGCCTGGCTGGGCATCTTTGCATACCGGTCATGATATGAGGCTCATCTTCATGAATGATAGACATGGCATTCTGGGGGTTAAAAGGATTTCCCGGCTTGTCTCTCGTCCTGGTAATGAGCGAGACAGCACGAACGAACAAAAAAGTCTTGCAGGGTTCTGGCGTTTACATCCCTTCCGCACGTCATATATTCCTTTTCAGAGTCATCCGGTGGACTCGACTCGTTCGCGCATCCTACTCCAGCGCATCTCGCATTGTAGATTAGGAAAAGAATGAAAGTGACGATTGATAAACAAATACTCTAATCTCCTCTTGATAACTTCTTGTGATGTGAATTCTGCTTGAGTGATTTCCTATGGACCTTTTCCGAAATTCCTATTATGTTATCCTTGTTTAAATACAACTCTTATTGTATATGCCTGATAGCATAGGATAATATACATTATTTCCCTAAATTGAATCTTTATACCATTTTATAAGAGATGTTTTAATTCGTATATTAATTTCGGTTTTATCTTTATCTTTGCTCTTTCCCTCTCCATCTTTTCTCTCTCTTTTTCTTTCCCTTTTCTCTTTTCTCTTTTTTTCGTTCCTTTTTTAACTTTTTTTCCCTCTCTTTTTCTCTTTCAATTTAATCTTGAAAAGGACGTACCAATAACCAGCCATGCTATTTTTCCCCCCTCAAAGTAGATGTGAAGCAGCCTTGATTCTAGTCCATATTGGTGACGCTACTGGGGTTGTCCCAGTGAACATGAAGTCGAGGCGGGCGGGTCCTTGGGAGATCGCCCTCCTTTGGAGACCAGATCTGTCAAGTTTATCGGGGCATATGCAAGCTGCGGGGCTCTAAGTTTGGGACGTTACGTCACGGGTCCGTCTCAACGCGAGAGCTAATGCGGCAGGCAGCTGAAGCTCAGCAGCATTCAGGATTCGATCCCGCCCAAGCTGTTTTAGAGAAAGTCCCGTACAATATGTAGCATTCCCATTCCGCGGAATGTAGAATTTTGCCCTATTTTCTTCTCTCTGTGCTCTCCTCCTTCTCTATCATCACCCGCGCCACCCCGCAGAATCGATCAGTAAATCTGCGCCCGCCCACTGTCGCAGCACAGATCTCCAAAGCCAGCTTTGAGAGCCAAGCTACATAGACGTCCGACGCACACCGCGGTTCACGATTACTGCTTTCCGACAGAGAGACATACACTTACGAGCCGACTACTCCACCGCCATGTCTTCCGCCGTGGTCGGCACCATGGCCAGTGCTGGATATGTCCAGACGAGCCTCATCTGGGTCACCTATGCTGTTGCCGTTGTCTTGGCTCTGTTCGTCGGCGCCCTGGTCACCTTTACCTGGCAGGCCCATCGCGACCGTTCAGCCGTTGTCAGCGCCGTCACCATGATCAGTCTCACTGCACTCCTCGCCACCATCCTGCTATTACCTGTCGATATTGCGCTCGTCTCCTCCACAACTGATACTGCTCTGGGTGTCAAAAAGGACTGGGCAACTTCGACGCGGATTCACAACATTTTAAACACTCTCAGAATTGTATATTATTCCCTCTACAGCTTTGATGCGCTACTGTGTCTGGTTGTGATTCCCTTTTCGTACTTTTGGTACGAGGAGTACGACGAGGTTGAAGAGCAGGAGGGTAACCAGACGTTTGGAAGTCGCCTCTGGGGCGCTTTCAAGTACACAATTGCCTTTATTCTCCTCGTTGTTATTATCTTCTTGATTGGTTTCTTCGTGCCTGCTGCTGGTAATCGAGAGGGAAAGCATCTTGACCTCGACTTTTTCAAGCGCCTCCTCGACGAAAACCATGGAGAAAAGGCTCTTACCTTTGGCATTGGTCTCTTGATCACGCTGGGAACGCTTCTGTACGTGCTATACACTGGCGCTGGTCTGGCACTGCTCCCAGTCTCGTTCATCAAGTCTGCTCCATCCATCTCTGCACCGCAACTGTCGGAGAATACTGCATCACAGCTTGAGCAGAACCGGGAACGACAGAGACAGCTTGAAATGCGCAACGCTGGACGTGCTGATGGAATGCCCCAAAAGGACAGACGTGAGCTGGATGCCCTGGCTCGGGAGGAACGTACTCTTGTTCGCAGGGAGCGTCTTGCCGCTGAGGCTCAGGGTGAGGGCCAGAGTTTCCTCGTCAGGACATGGACCAAGATATGCGCCATCTTCCGACCAATTAAACTCATCGGAGGTATTCTGTTGATTCTCGTTGCTCTGCTGACTTGGGTCTCTATGCTTATCACTGGCATCGACAAGGCTGCCAACTCGGTCTGCAAGCAACACTGCGGCTACATTCTTGCTCATATCAACGTTTTCCAGCCAATCAACTGGATTTTTGTGCAGTCGGCACGCGCGTTCCCCATCGACTATATCCTAATGGCTCTGCTTGTCTTCCTGTTCTTCAGCAGCTCCATTGCTGGCTTGTCCTCGATTGGAATTCGCTTCCTTTGGCTCCGCATCTTCCAGATACGCAAAGGCAGAACCGCTCCTCAGGCTCTTCTCGTGGCAGCTGTACTGCTGGCCCTGATCGTCCTGGGCATCAACTACGCCGTGGTCATGCTTGTTGCGCCGCAGTACGCTGCTTTTGGAACGCAGACGTTTTGCGATCTGCCGCCACGCCATGCTGACGAACAGCCAAACTGCAGCAAGAACCCAGAAGCAGTCAAGCCTTGTTCTGAATGGGTCGACCGCCACTTCAGCACGCAGACTTGCACCCCGACTTTCATGAGTTCTTTCCTCAACCGGATCACATTCAACTGGCCCGTCTTTGGAGCCATTGACTTTTGGGCACAATTTGCGTTCTTGGCCATTTTCTTGATCGTCTTTCTGACAAGCTTGTTCAGAACGCCCAAGCTCAACTTGAGTGAATTTGATGAAGACGCTGAAATTGACGAGGAAGAAGGATTGCTTGCTTCTACCTCGAGGAGGTTCGGTGCAACCTGGCAGGACATTAGAGGCAAGACGGGTGCTTCGAATGGCTCCGGGTCTGGTAACGGGGAGGGCTCTCACAACTAGGCGATGATTCTTATGACAGTTTCATAATAGTGTCTGTGATTGACCTCTCACCAAATGGCGGTTAGAAGGTTGAGCAGAAAGATGCAAACTTGATTCGACAAAGGAAAGACAAATTGCAAATGTATCATTCATGTGGAAAATGCCGAGCAAATATTATATACCCAGGAGCTCAAGGATGGAAGGCATATGGGCTCACAGGCGAGGATTCAGGCAATTGTTGGTCGGCGTACCATGAATTTCTGCTGGACGTTCTGTCATTGGAGTAATACAGACAGACTAGTGATACGATCATGATGACAATATATAAACGGTATCGATCAATCATATGACTGACGGATCTCGGGGAATCTGACCTGTGGGCATTCCATATCTTCTTTTCAGTGAAGTTGTCAGCGAGCGTGTCGACAACTCGGGTCAAGGCAACAATGGGATGTGATTGATGGAGAAATACTAGCCGATGCTCCGATTTATCCACAATTTCTACTTCCTATACTCCCGTTAAACCAATCTACTCATCACCATGAGCAATCATTCTTTTCCGGTGTGGATATTGATGCTATCTACTCTTTTGAGCGTTTCCGTCAAACAAAATTCAACACAAGCCAGTATTAAAGTGCAAAACGAGAAGAGAACTCAAGCTACGCCAAATGTCGACTTTCCAGAACCCAGTCATTAGGGGCTTCAACCCGGATCCAACCATATGCGTGGTTCACGGCAAGGCAACGACGGACTATTATCTCAGCACGAGCACCTTTGAGTACTTTCCTGGTTGCGCCATCTATCACTCTACTGATCTGGTCAACTGGGACCTTATTGGCCATGCCTTGACGCGGAGGAGTCAGGTTGAGATGAGGACTGTGGAACCTGGGTATGCCGCTATACTATTTCCTATAATTAAATATTTCTTTAATAATGTTGGCTTTGGAACTCTACTAAATACTTGAGAGATTACTGTTAAGGAAATTCTTTCATTTTTAGGGAGAGAGAAACGGAGGAAGAAATATCGAAAACGGGCAGGGAAGCCTATACTTGGAATGTTGCACGCAAGACTTCTTAAGAAAATCCGATTGCACGAGAATAAAGTGGCTGACCATATTTAAATCTTGTATAGTGCAGGGAGCTGGGCAAGCACTCTCAGATATAGAGAGGATGAAAAACGGTTCTACCTCGCAACGGGCGTTTTTCAACGATACCGTCCAGCAGCTGATGTAAGTTCTTTACAAAAGATTGAATATGAGATTGACATTGACTTATGTAGGAACGCATTTTCCCTCGTGGGTTCTATATTTGGACGGACAATATCTGGGATTCGGATTCATGGTCTGATCCAATCTACTTTGATAATCCCGGGTTTGATCAAGACGTAGGTTTTCCCTCCCAAGACACTCCTGAGTCCCACCCATCTTCTCACTATCGTATTTCAATGACAAAAAGCCAAGCATGAGTTTAACGATAACAATATGAAACAGCTCTTCTGGAACGAAACCACTTCCAAAGTCTATCTCAGCACAACCACACGTCTCAAGGACCGCCCGCCAGGATCCAAACAAAAGGACTTTGGCATCCACGTGTCGGAGATCGACCTGGCGACGGGCCGCACCCTGACGGCACCGACCGTGATCCGGCGCTCGCCGTACGGCCTCGCCGAGGGCTCGCACCTCTTTCGCCGCGGCGCCTTTTACTACCTGCTCACGGCCGAGGGCGGGACCGAGGCGGGACACCAGGAGTGGATCTTCCGCAGCCGGGCGGATCGTGGCGGCGGCGGTGGTGTCTTTGGGCCCTGGGAGGACCGCGGACAGGCGCTGTGGTATAATGGCCCAACGGAGGAGGTTCAGCGGACGGGCCACGTGGACATGTTTGAGGACGGGGACGGGGAGTGGTGGGCTGTTTTTCTGGGAGTCAGGCCGGTGAGAGTCCAGGATCATAAAGACCAAGGACCGCAAGGCCCGGGTACAGAAGAGTTTCTCGAACCGCAGATGGGACGGGAGACCTTCTTGGTCAAGGTTGACTGGGTGGACGATTGGCCTGTTGTCAATGAGGGCCGCAATATCACGCTGGAAACCAGGGGAAGAGGACAGGTGATACAAGCCTTGGAGCAAGTCAAGTCTGGCGATGTCAAGTGGCGTGCTGATTTAGAAAGAGAGGATCTCGAGTTGGGTTGGTACCAGAAAAGTAAGTACAGCACGCGTGTCACCATTGGCTATTATCTATTAACAATGATATAGATACACCCCTGAAAAAGTGTTATAGCTTGACCGAACGGCCAGGCCATCTTCGACTATACGGAAACTGCTACGATCTGTCCTGGCCCGAGGCACCGGCGATGCTCCTGCGAAAGCAATCGTCCTACACCGAGACGTTCCACGCCAAGCTGCAATTCAGACCAGACCAGACGGGATACGAGGCCGGCGTCGTGCTGTGGTGGAGCCAATATTCCTACGCCAGCATCGGCATCGCGCTCGTGCAGCTGCAGAATGGGCAGCGGGTGAGGACCGTGGTGTGCTGCCAACCGACGACGCTGACAACGACGACCGGAGAGCAGCAGCCCGGCGTGCTACATCGGTCTGCGCCCCTGATCGAGGACCACCTAGACGGCGGCAGTACAGAAGCTGCCGAGGTCTCCGAGGTCCCGGATACAGCAGAGCTCAAGATTGAGGCACGGCCAAGAGAGTATCGCCTGTCCTTGCAGTCTGGAGGCCACAACAGCAAGCCACTCGAGTTTTCTGTGCCAGCGGTAGCCTTGACTACGATGCCACCCGTGGGTGGTGCCTTTTGTGGCACAATGTTTGGGATCTATTCCATTGGCAAGGGTGAACCCGTTCTAGTCCCAGCAGACTTCTCGGGTATCTTCGTACGAGAGGGAGATGGCAGAGCATAGGGCTGCAAGGGAAGAAGGGGAGGGGGCGAGGGAGTGGGATTGGCGAATCACCCCCAAAATGAGTGGGTATAAGAGCCTCAAGTTTCTTTTTTTGACGATAGCCGACCGATCACCTATGCGATGATACGGTTACCTAGTTTGGCCCTCAACATATTACCTGCATGCGACCCTTGTTCTTGGAAATCAGCCAGTAGCGATATTTTGATTGGCTCAGCAGGGTCAATATCGGTAAATGAGGTGCTTAGCAGCCAGAAGTATAGGACTGGCATGCGTAAAGAGGGTATATACGCTCTTTCTGACCGAGAAACTCGAGGGAACATGCATACATTGTTTAGTATTACCAAAGTAGACAGCAGTTCGTCATGCCAAGTTGTTATATGAGGTTTTGAGATTGGAGTTACCATTACATCAGCTTGGTGTGTATTCGCTTGATGCCCGCCATGGCAGGGCCGCTGAGCAAAAGAATCATTAGGGATAGAGTTCAAGAGCGAATACGAATGCCGGTCATACATCACAGGGACAATTCTGCAACATCCGAAACCTGATGTGTTGATAATCATGATTGCCGTTATAAGAAGGCTCACGCAGGGCTTGGCCCATATGTAGCCGACCCTTGGGGGGGTTCCATCGATCCCGTCCCATCCCAGAATGCGGAATGACGAGGCCGCATTTGAGCGGATCTGCAACGGCGTCCCCTCCGGATGGTCCCTGTGTGGCACGATGACGCCGCTCCCTTGTTCAGACGATGAGAGCCTTGTTTGTCACAAGGTGTCCAAAGGGGGGGAATGAGGTCTAGAATTGACCCCTCAGGGGCAAGAATAATTGTCCAAGGGGCCGTTGTCGGAGCTATTCAGCTATGTATACAATTGCCATCATGTAATTCTGGCAAGGGAGTAGAAGCAAGTGACAAACATTGCCTCATCACAACAAGGTCATTGGGACGGGTTGAGGTTTGCTGGTTTGGCTTGGCCAGTCAATGATGACGACTTTGATTTTCACAGACATGATAAAGGAGAGGGTGTAGGACGACATGACGGTGAAAGGGTCATGGCGAAAATGCTACGGCGGTTGCTCATGTTGTGTTTCCTTGAAAATGGAAGATAACAGGCTTCCAAGCAGATAGCTGGTGATGGTGGTGTCGAGGGGCGGCACGAGAAACGAGGAGAAACCGTTGAAACCGAAAGCAGGGTCCCTGCCGAGCGGTTGCATGTTTTCCTCTGGGTCCAGGCCGCCATCGACTTACGCAGTGTGCTGCTTGGACAAGCGGCTGCAATGGCATTCTGTCGATATTGGCATACCTCGACAAATATCGACCAGGGTGGTTGGTTGGCAGGCTGGTTTGGGCCAAAGAGAGAAGAGAACAAGCCCAATCAGGGATGGGATTCGCTGCGGGGGAACCGACCCCAACTATCGACTATACCATGATGCTAGCCTCTATATGCAGTGGGGGAACCAGCACATACAAGACTTTTGTGGACGGGATAGTTGTTGGCGGTACCGGGGAGTATGACATTGGTCAACGGCACAAGACTCGCGCAGGGATGAATATGCAGGAAGAGCCAAAAGAGGGTGTAGTTGATTCAAGATAACGAAGCGTTTCCAGAAGCGGGCTCTGTGGTCGTCGTGTGGTCCAGTCATTCTTGCTTTCTGGGCTGGCTGGCCCACGGACGAGTTACAAGTACGTACGAGTGAGTGAGTGAGTGAGCGAGCGAGCAAGTACACGGAAATAGCAGAAGCAGCATTGTACGGTGGAGCAAGCTTACAAGTGAATAACTATTAGGTAGGTGAAAAGGCAATCTCGTAGCCGAGTGGCTTGAACGTTGCAGGATCCAAGTGCTTGGCATCATATCTCCACATCCGGGATTACCGAAAACGGCAATCCGGGGCTGGTGGCCAGAACTTGTGATGTACTCGTGATTCAACGACACGTCTAGGTAGACGCTGGACCGTGTCAGCCTTGATTAGGGAATTAGCCAAAGCAAATGAGTAACAATCAAGAGAGGCAAACAAGGGTATCATTCACTGCACACCTGTATAATCTCCCATGCTGCCGGATCTGTCACATTTCGAGATTCTAGCCAATAAAGTAGATTCTGACCTCGAAAGAATGACCGGAGTGCTTCCCGAGTGCGTACTTCGAGTTGATACCATATCAAAAGATACTGACCAGGCCACTTACAAACCAGCCATGAGCAACCTTTTTTTCGGGTGTGACGGTGATTGAGGCTAGATCCAGAAGAGAGAAAGACAGAGGGAAAAAAAATAGTTGCCTCATAACCTTGCCTCTATCCTACTAGACTCTGTGCCCCTCTTGCTAGTCAGAACCCTGGGGTCATTTGTCTCCGCATCGAGGATTCTGGGTCTGGCAGTAGGGTAGGTACGGGGGAGGGGCTACGGATCAACGTCTGAGTACCTGGGAAATCACCTTTGTGTCGTCGGTTGATCTGTTCTTTTGTGGTGCCTCTGTTCTCGGATCTGTCAGTCCGAAGTCCATATATGATGTAAAGTTGAGCCCCCGTCACGTAGGAGCTTCAATCCCAACAATTCCACCATTTCACCAGTCACTCGTCAGTGAATAACCACTACTTTCTTGCCAATTGCCTGTCTGTTCTGTGCTTCGAAGCTTCGAATCACACTACTATAATTCTCTATAAGATAAGGCTCGAGTTCACTGTTCTTCTTGCTTTTCCCTTCCCATTATTCCACATACGAAAACACCAAGAACACCAAGAAGCAGCGAGCAACACAGTACACACACCACCATTGCAGACACACCATGACGGCCATCACTCCACAATTCGCTCGAGGAGCTTCCTCTGTCGTTCGATCGGTGCGTCGAGCGCCTCGATTGACATTGGCACAAGGTGCCATTCCTCGATTGTCTGCTGCTGCATCTTGCAGAGCAGGCGCTTCGTCGAGCTACCTCCCCAGGACCTTTTCGTCCTCATCCAGACAGCAGGATCGCGAACCCATCAAAAACAGCCCGAGAGCTCTGTTGCCCGAATTCAGCCTCAAGGACAAGGTCATTATCGTGTCTGGCGGTGCGCAGGGTCTTGGATTGGTTCAGACAGAGGCTTTGCTCGAGGCTGGAGCAGCAGGTTGGTTTAATCTATCCCAGGCATGTCCATTATACTGACAAAATCATCTCAGTACACGTGTTTGACCGCCAGCCTCAGCCAGGCGCTGGAAGCAAATACGAAAAGGTTGCCAAGCGTGCTGTTGGCGAGTTGGAGACCACCCTGACATATCACCAAATTGATGTGCGAACAGGTGTCCAACACATCAATTCGATCACCGAAGAAATTGCGGAGCAGCATGGACACATTGACGGTTTGATCGCTGCGGCTGGCATCCAGCAGGAGACGCCTGCATTGGAGTATACGGCAGAGGACGCAGACAGAATGCTGGGTGTCAATGTGACGGGCGTTTTGATGACGGCACAAGCAGTCGCCAGACAAATGGTCAAGAGAAAGACAGAGGGAAGCCTGGTCTTGATTGCTAGCATGAGCGGAACGATTGCCAACCGTGGACTGATCTGCCCGTAAGTCCTTCCCGAACTCCCGAGAAAGCCATTGACTAACGCAGATCCAGGGTCTATAATGCTTCGAAAGCTGGAGTCATCCAGTTGGCACGCAACCTTGCTTCCGAGTGGGGTGAGCATGGCATCCGCGTCAACACCATCTCTCCTGGATACAGTATGTTTTTACTGTTCCGATTAATGGTTATATGCAAATTATGCTAATATCTGTGTTCAGTCGTCACCGAGATGGTTGAGAAGCTGTTTGTGCAGTATCCTGAGCGCGAAAAGGAGTGGCCAACTCATAACATGCTGAACAAGCTTAGCAAGCCCGAAGACTATCGCGGCGCCGCCGTATTCTTGCTTAGCGATGCCAGCCGATTCATGACTGGGTCAGATCTGCGGATTGATGGCGGTCATGCCGCCTGGTAGGCTGCCAGCTGCTCGAGAGGAGTTGAACGTTGAGAGGCATCAATGTGACCTAGTACAGGATGGGACTGGAGTTTAATGGATTTGACTTTATGGGCATCATTAGTTTCTCATGGGACATCGTTTGTATTTCGCCAAGGCGCACAAAGAGGAGCAACGTACCTGATTCAAAAGCCCGAGTAACGGGCAAAAATTAACTACGATTTATACAAATGTTGTCATTAGCCATGAATTCATATAGGTACGTCGTCCACGAGCGTTTAGTTCAGTGGTGAAATGACACCTCCTGACTCGATTCTGGCCACGACACCGTTCCTCAAGCGCAGCCGCTTCTCGATATCTGTGTTTGGAACGCCCAGTCCCTTCATGACCAGAGCTTGTCTAAGCGTCCCTACGTCGGCAAAGTTGCGCCCAGTGGCCGGGTTCTCCTGCTGCAACTCGATTTGCTCTTCGAGGCGTTGCCGGGCTTGCAAGACAGTGAGGGTCTGGTTCTGAGATGCTACCGGATATCTCGGTCCTTGCGCAGATACACCTTGGGCCGGCGAAGCGGGCGTCGCTATCGATGAGTTGGATAGGGTCGGGTTCGGCGTCGCGACGCCCATTTGTCTCAACCGCTGCGAGAAGTCTGGGCTTGTCATGTGGTCTGGGTCACCGCCATCGGTAGTGATTGCTGTTTCCATGTCAGCCCTAGAATCGATGCATCCGTATTCAAGTCCTACATACCCTCATCTTTTGTTGTGGAAGCTTTTGGCACTCTTGCTGAAGCTGGTGGTGGCGCCGCCGCCCTGGGAGCGGCCGGTCTCGAGGACGGGGGAACAGCAGCGCCTCCTGGTGCTCGAGTAGGGAATTTGCGCGCGGTGGACTGCGCCGTCTTGGAAGCGCCAGAACCCATTATTGTGGGCTATTTCTTATTATTGCGACAGTGACGGGTATGTGAAGTTAATCGTGTGGTTTTGAAATGGGAGAGAAAATGGTGATATCGAATGACGTTCTACTTATTTTTTTCCTCTTGCCGGTTGCTCAATTGCCTTCACGACAGAAGGAGCTTGGGCCCACTAATTATTGTATAGCTTGCTGGGGTACCTAGGTACAAGCGGAATTGTGCCCGTTCAAGAGTGCATATTGTAAGCAGTCAAAATTTGTAGACATGATGTGTATAATTGCTTTTTCTTGTCTTTCATAATTGCAAGCCATGTGACTTGTCTTATAAATTCTGAATCTACGGAATTCCCTCGCTTAAGCACGTTATCCGGACGAGGGAAGAAATATCAACGAGTGTTTTATCATACACACGTTCCACGCAGACCAACTTGTCCTTGAATCAATTGCTTTCCTTCGTATATTTAATATTACTAGTTACGCCATGTAATCGTTTTTGTGCGTAACCATTCCTCCAACCCTGCAGTGGCGTTAAATCTGCCATAACCACTCGACTTGCAGCCGCCGTGAGCAAGCGCAGACTCGTCGTGGATGGTCATGTTGTTGATGTGAACCGCGCCGGACTCGATGCCCTTGGCGAACCTCAAGCCAGTCCTCAGATCCTCGGTAAAGACGGCCGAGGTCAGACCATACTCGGTATCGTTGGCAATGCGCAGAGCCTCTTCCTCGGTCTCGATCTCAATCAAGCTGACAGATGGCCCAAATGACTCTGTCTTGTAAATGTCCATCTCCGAGGTGATGCCGTCAATGACGAGGGGCCGCAGCCGGGTCTTGGACTTTTCCTCGGCATTAAAGTCACCATTCAGCACCTTGCCGCCCTTGTCCACGGCGTCCTGCAGAAGCTTCTTGACCTTGTCGACACCATTGGTGTTGATGAGGACAGGGGCGTCACCGGATGACGAGAAAACTGCATCAATCTTTTCCAAGAATTTCTTCTTGAATTCCTGGCTGATCTTCTTGTGGACCAGAATCTTTTCCGTGCTCATGCAGATCTGTCCAGAGAACATGAATGCGCCCAGAGTGCACTGCTCAGCGGCGATGTCAAGGTTGGCATCCTCCCAGATGATGGCCGGGGCCTTGCCGCCCAGCTCCTGGACGACTGGCTTGAGGTACTGGCCTGCAAGCTTGCCAATGATTCTTCCCACAGCAGTAGATCCCGTGAAATTGACCTTTTTGACTTCGGGGTGTGCAATCAGGGCTGTCGTGACTTCGGCAGCGTGAGCAGGGTCCGTGGAGATGAAGTTGAGCACACCGTCGGGAAGACCAGCCTCCCTAAAGACATCCGTAATGGCCCAGAACACTCTTGGCGATAGCTCGGAGCCCTTGAAGACGACCGTGTTGCCTGCAGCGAGGGGGAAGAGCACCGAGCGGGTACCCAGAATGTATGGCGCATTCCAGGGAGCAATGGCCAGGACCACACCGTAGGGCTCCTTGACGACCATGGCTGAAACATTTGGGTCCGCCAGCGTCGGGATGGTTCCAGTGATGGAGCTGATGCGACCAGCGACATCCTTGACAATGTCAATGGTGGTGTCAATGTTGAAAGCAGCCCAGCCCGGTGCCGCGGCCACTGCCTCCTGCATATACGGCTTGAGCTCCTCGCGCCGCTTATCAAAGATCTCGGCGGCCTTGAGGATGATATCGCGGCGCTGGATCGGCGTTGTGGCCTTCCATTTCGGCAGTGCCTTTGCAGCTGCGTCCACGGCGTCGCGCACCTCGGTCTCGGTGGCTATACCGCACTGGTGCAGCACCTTGCCCGTGTCGGGTGACACAACGTCAAACGTCTTTTCGGGGCGGCGCTCTTGGCCATTGATAACAAACGGGACAGTGTAGGACGACATGCTTGGCGATCAACTACCACAAACAGTATTTGCACCTGGGTAGTGATGAAAGCTTGTGGTGTGTGTATGTGTTTGTGTGTGTGGAAAAGAAGGAAAATGGGACGTCCTTGAAAGGGTTTCCTCGTTCTTCAGGTCTATCTCACTCGTACTAAATTATATATCTCCACTGAACACGGATAGTGTACACCAGGATCCGATACCTTGAGACGGAGGAAAAAGCGATACGTAATATATCCCTACTTTGACTGCCCCTCTCTTCTTGGGTTTGCCCGCCCGCTTCTTCCCAATCCTTCATCTGCGATACTCGTCTCCACCGGGAAATAGCTGCCCCGCAAATCCGCGGGGGAGACAAACTCGGAACCCTGGAGATGGTTTAAACTAGGTTGCACCGGTATGTGGAGGGCCGGCAGTCTAAGTCCTAACTTTTAGCCTTTGTGTTTTGCTCCAGCCAAGGCCTAGAGTGGCCGGGTAGTCAGTCGTGTAGGAACAAAAGAGAAAGGCCCGCGGAACTGGCTCGAATATTAGAAGGTGTCTTGTCTTTGCTGATTTGCTCACACCCTCACACCCAATTATAAATGCTTACACTCCACCATTTATCTTTCTCTGCCAATTTTCATCAGCCAATGTAGTATAAACAAAACTATATGCTAAAGTATGCGTAAGTCAGATTATGGCTCGCCAACTATGTTTTACTTTGTTACGTCAGCATATGGTTGGTGCTTGGCAGCTAGAGATCAGCAATAATAGGTAGAGAACCTTGCCTTGACCTACATATTTCCATATATCCGTTCTCCTTTCACTTATCTCCTTATATCCGCCTTGTTTCAAGTCTTTCTTGGCCAGCTTCGTCGTTGTTCCTTGGATGATCCAAAAGGGAAAGTATGTAAATGGATAAAGTGACTTGTACTTCGTATGCAAGACCCCAGGTGTGAAGATGTCGCTTTGGGTTTAGCATCGATTCCGAGATCAATTCCTGTTACTTGATTTTGCCAAGTGGCATCCAACGTCAAGAGATCATTGAGTGGACGAGCCCAAATATTATGTCGTTCACTTTAGTCCCTATCCGGATTCGATCAGGTTGTTGTCCTGCAGCTGGGTTGGGAATCTCTCTTTCAAGGCTTATCGGACCATAAGGACGTCTATGGATGTGGCTGATTTCAAGGCTGCTCGTCCAAAGTTCGGCTAAGTTAAAGTGTCCCTGTCCAAGAAAGTGGTGACTACTCCTCCACTAGATGTTGACTGCCTTCAAATAGAGGGATGGTCTAGGGTAAATGTATGCAGCTCTCTTGGATTCCCACTATAGCTGGAGGATTCATCATTATTCCCTTTAGGACATCCCTTCATCTGCGTCCTCAGACGTCCAATAGCTTCAAGTATAAACCCGAGGACTATTCCATTACAATTAGGACAAAAGATATAAAAGAATTTCTTCTCAAATCCGAAATACGGCTTGCTTATTGCACGATATTAACAGTCTAACTTGCTTTAGCGGACGTGCCACGTTTATATATTTGCTCGGCTCCCTTTAATATAATTTATTTTATATCTAAAGTGTCCGATATAATATAAAGAAAATTTATTATAATTTTTTAGAAAAGAAAAAAAGAGAGAGAAAAAAGAAAAAAGAGGGAAAAAAGAATTTTAAAATCATAAAGGAGTTCCAACCTATTTTTAAATAAAAAAAAAATCACAAAAGGTTCCTTAGGAAAAACTTCCCAGGACCAGACTCTCCCAGGACCAGACTTTCCCAGGATCAGAGTCTCTTAAGGAAAGGATCCCTATAACGAGACGCTCCTGAGACTAGACCTCCCAAGGACAAACCTTCCTGAAGATTAGCTTCCCAGGAATAACGCTTTCCGGAGATAGACTTCCTAATCATCCTATGAATAGAGGCTTCCTAAGGACAGAGTTTCTTAAGGGTAGGGCTTCCTAAGAATCGAGTATCCCTAAGACAAAGCTTCCCAGGGAAAAAGGCGAACTCAAAACGCAGCAACCTAAGGATAATAATTATCCGAGAAGATTCTGCATTATTTGAAATTGATTTATAGCTGAAAACACATATATCACCCAAGACTTTGTGCTTACGCTTCTGTCCGTCCCCGACCCAGTGACAAGGATCAGTTTGTCGCGCCGTGAAAATTGTTCCATTTGTGTCTCTCTGGGCTATTGTTTGCATATAATGCACGGGACATTTACGAGTGGATGACATGACGTTCCAACAGCGGCAACTTCGCTCTCATGATTGTGTGATGACTACAGTAAGTGCGTGCTTGCTTGGCTGGGCCAGATTGAAAGAAGAGTGGCAAAATATACGGCAGGTATGATAATCACCGCGCTCCTTCTCGTCAACTACCATGCCATTCGGCTTTTACTCATTTGGATAAGGGGACCGCTCTTCCTCTTTCTTTTCCTCTACTTCTCGTTCCCCCCCCCC
>NW_006917094.1:3147242-3250970 GCF_000516985.1 Pestalotiopsis fici W106-1 | reverse complement strand
TCCCTCCCCCCTTCCCCCCCCCCCCTTTCTCTTCTTCTCTTTTTTCTCTCTTTCCCTCCTTTTTTGTTTCTTTTCCTCCTCCCTATATATACCCCTCTTCCCCCCTCTCTTCCTCCCAATTGTTCTCTTCTCTTTTCCTATCTTCAATAAACCACAGATACCCACCAATTCCCGTCACTTCTTTTCAAGCCACTCATTTTTTTTGTATTTGAAACTTCCCACGCCTACAATTCCAATCCGACATCATGTCCACAGCCCAAGAAACATGCCAGCGTGTCTTCCCCGAAAAGTTATACGCATCAGTCACTTGCACCACACTCCATGTGGCTGCTGGCAGGCCTACTACTCAGAACACTAGCAAAGAAACAAGACTATGAGCATCAATCTTCCAGTAAAGAGATAACAAGAGTACACACACACACACTTCACATAGCGCCCGAGCTTCTCCTCTTGATCAAGGAAGCCGCTCAAGTTCACCTTGCCGGAGCTTTCGCAAATCGAACCATTGACTCTTAGAGACCCTCAATCCCGTTTAAAGTCGATGTAAGACGATTTTTTCAATACTTGCCAACTAATAGTGACCTGGCACCGGTTGCAATTCAACAAGAAATCATGAACAGGATGTAATTTGGACGCTACTGCATGGACCTCTGATTCACGAGAGCATCAAAGACGACATGATGGTGATGCTCTAAGCTGCATAGTAGGGAGAGTTGGACACGCTCAAGAAAATCCAAGGGGCCAACTTCAAGAAGACTTGGAACGAGGAATTGGTGAATGATTTTACAGGGTTGATAAATATTACTAGTCATTATCTTACAGCTGGGAGGCTATCGAATGGACGTCGGGCTTGACATGTTTTGCCAGTGTGAGAAGTGTAGGATAAAATGGTGAAGATCTGACGATGCGAAGCAGGGCAGTATCTAGTGGAATAGCCTCAATGGAATAATTTTGTTTTACGAATTTCTTTCTCTTTCTCTCTTTTCTTCTCTTTTTTCTCTCTCTGAATTCCGGCAACGATATGCTTGTGCTTCCGGTGGGTATGATCCGATATGCGCTCGATTCGATACCGGGAATAAAATGTCAAACGAGCATAAAATGAGCTGTCACTAAAGTCGTCATGATTTCTTTGGGTTTGCATCATCCACGCAACCTCGCCTTGATTTGCCCTTTCAGCACAGAGGGAGCAAACCCACAGAGACCCAAGCTGGCGGTTCATACATGGAAGCTGGTCCCAACTCGTCTACTTGGCATGACCAAAAAGGAGCAGATTGTCATTAATATCCAGCTCATCGTGGAGAATTGATCATGCAGGAACCCGTAGATTTGCGAAGTTTCAGATACATGATATGGACAGTGGCTTTGTATTCGGCATGTAAAAGGAAGAGAAAAAGAAAGTTTCCTGCCCGCAGGTGCATGGGTCTCACTATTAGCAACCCATCAGCTCCACATGACATATCAGGGCAAACATGGTTTTCCTTACCAGCCCTAGCATGATACAGCTACAGAATTGTGTCTCACAATATCTGTGCACTAGACAATCTCCAGGCGCCAATCGTTCGGAACCATGGCTTCATTGGCTTACCTCGGGCTCGCCACCCCGGCTCCAGATGGACTCGAGGTCAGACATGCTGGCGAAGCCTTGCCGCTTGGTTTCAGCAGGAGCCGTTGACTAGGATGATCAAGATCAGCTCATAAAAATAGAGACGCACCGGACGACAACGACCGTGCGATGCGTTTCTCGATATGGCTGTTGTTTTTGAGTGAACGAGCAGCTGTATATGATCTGCTGTACTTTTCTCTGGGCATACAACTAGTCAAGGATGCTCCGCAACATCTTCATCATAGACAATGCCCAGCGACACCAACGCCGACGACTATGAGGCTCCCACCCGCATCCGTGTTGGCTTCTTGGCCGACGCCAAACTATGATCACCCTATTACGCGAGGACCCGCCGGCAAGATTGTCGCCATCACGTTGACGGTCTTGGTAGCCCTGATCTTGGTTATGCGTGTATATACTCGACTGCGTGTTGTTAGAAGCTTTGGACTCGATGATATACTTATCCTTATCGCGTTTGTAAGGTTCCCAAAATCCTCCCCAAGGGTGACTGAACGCTCAAACCTGACCGAAACAGTTCCCCTCCGTCGCCCTGACCGTTTGTAGCATCTATTCCGAGTTTGAACTGGGTTGGGACGTACATGTATGGGATCTCCCATTTACAAAATACTCCCCCAGCTCACAAATGAGGTATCTATATTGCCCGACTTCACCTCAATACTCAGTATCCTCTAACCAGCGATCTTCCGGCAGCCTTGTCACTTTTGTTCTTTTCGATATCTCCTCAAACCTCGTGAAGCTGTCGACCCTGGCAATGCTCTACCGGCTCGTCCACACCACAGAATCACGACTGACGGTCATTGTTGTATCAATAGCCGTCTTTGTGGTGGTTAGCGGGCTTTTATTCATGTTTATCACCATCTTCCAGTGCAGGTAAGGCAAAACTTCCACTATTTCGTATTTGTTAGGTACACTAACAGACGGCCTATACAGTCCGGTTTCGGATTACTGGACTCTGTCATCTCAACCGCAAAAGTGTATCGACGAGGCCGCGCATTTGCTCGTGGCTGGTACCATCAACACGGTTACCGACTTTGCCATAGTCGTCCTCCCGATCAAGATGACGGCCGCACTACAGCTGCCGCGGAGGCAGCACATTATCCTCTATGCTCTTTTCTGTACTGGATTTTGTGCCTGCGCGGCTGGCTGCGTAAGAACCTACTATACTTGGATTTTGACAACAAAATATGACAAGACCGTAAGCCACGACTCGAGTATAATAGATCTCTACTTTGCCCCATGCTAATATATGCCAGTGGTATGGATGGACCGTCTGGATTAGTAGCGTTATTGAGTTGTACCTCGGCATCGTGAGTTGATCTTCTTCTATCCAGACTTTGCTGCGACCGAGGTCCTAACATGAGAGCCCAGGCCTGCGCCTCTATACCTGCATGCCGACACTTTTTCACCCATCGCCATGGCGCTCTTGTTGACTCGGCACACAAGTCGGGCGACCACAGTCACCACAGCAAGCTCAGTAAGCTGAGCCGGGCCGCCAGCTTGAGGCTGAGCAGGCGGAAAACAAGAAGGTCAGTAATTTGGGATTTTCACAAGACAAGTATTGTGTCGCAGTGCGAAAATTCAGTACATCTTTCGAATCCCCCTTCTCCCCTGAAAGATCAATAGTCACAGAAGTTTACTAACCAAACCTGTCTTGCCAAAAACAGACTATCCGTGACGATATCAACGCTCATCGAGACAAGCTATCACCGGATGCCGAGCGCGGAACTGTCCGAGGACCGCCTGAGCGCCACGACTTGGCTGGCCAACGAGTCCATGGTAGCCTTGAACGAGATGCTCGCCGTGCCGCCTCGTGCCGAGCTGCGCCCGTTGACTGGACCACCAGTTCGTCCGGCGTCCGCGGATGGACAGCGTACGCCCACGAGAGCGTGGGCGGATAATATTTCGAGGGAGCAAGAGTCGGAGAACGGGCGACCGAAGACTGCTGTCTGAGAGATGATATAGACTAAATTAGACATAAAGTTGACAAGATCAATGATTTTTGATTGCCACGAATTAATACAATGGGGAGCGATGCTCATGGTGTCATTTATCAAAAATTCAATGTAATAATTTGCACACGTTGTACACTTGCAGCAAAAGAGAATGAGTACCACGGTTCAACTTGAATTGCTCATAGCCAACATACGCAAATATATGATAGCTATGGAGAGAATTTAGATCTATGTCTTGGTCTTTCGACTTCTCCCAGTCCTCTTTGATTTCGCCGGGCCTGTGCCAGTACCATCTTCGTAATCGTCATCAATATCATCATTTTCAACCGCCGTCCCATCCTCACCACCATCATCCTCTGCTGTGGCGGCATTGTTTCGCTGTTTTCGTTTACGGCCACTAGCAGGAGTGCCCTGGCCTACCTCTACAGGCGCTTCAAGGCTTTGTCCATCCACGGAAACATTGGCGCGCAACTTGTTTACTGCATTCACCATGCGCTTACTCGTCTGAGTTCTCTGTCTTGGTGCAAAAGCCTCTTTGGCACCAACACCGACGCTGCCTTCGAAAAATCTGGTGATATTGCTCTGTGTGCCCTCGGCGTCCCGTCGATTCATGTCCCGTATCACGGGGACGAGAACCTCATCGGTACGTTCCGGGCTCCAGCCAATGGTCGACATGAGAAATCGGCGTAGCCCTTCAACGTCGGGCACACCCCATTGAAATTGCTCGGGATTGCTATCAACTTCGGGTTTGATGTAGGCCTCAAAAACGGCCGGGTTGGGGAAGCCCAATGGCAGAAAAAGCTTCGTGGCTTGAGACTTTCGAAACTTCTTACGGAACGGAGAGCCAGCGTCGGCTTCCTTAGGACGACTCTCAAGCTGCACCTCTTTCCACCAGTCACGAAAAGCCTCGAGGCCTTGGATACCAGGGAACTCGGATAGAATCTCCACTGCCGTCACAGGACCAACTCCCGGAAGTCCCTCCGTATAATCAGAGCCGAGCAGCTGCGCCAGAGCAATAAGTTGTTCTCGCGATAAAGATAGCTCCTTCTCGAGATCATTCCCCAGATAGCATTCGACGAACTTGTTGCTGTTGAACATGTTCTTGTAAACTCGCGTTCCGCCGAAAAGGAAGATATCGGAATCGTCAGTCACGATTCCATCGACCAGCCCGAGTCGCACCAGCTCAGCACACTGCGCTTCGGCTTCCATTGGTGCTGTGATGTAAGGAATGCCAAAGAAGCGCAGTAGCGCTTGGCATTCGGTAATCATGACTTGCGTGACTTCATCTGCATCTCGCCGGTCCTTCTTCTGCTGTGTTCGTAGCGCTTTCAGCTCTCGCTCATAGGCTTCAATGTTTTCCTTTTCAGATTTGTTGTTGAGCTGGCTCGCAAAACGCGCATGCTCTTCTGCTTCCTCTGCGAGCTGGGCAAGGAGCTCTTTGTCTTCTGGGTCACTATACTCCTCTTCCTCAACTTCATTGTCTTCAATAAACATGTCGCCATTCTCGTCAACAACAACCTTGGCAGAGGTACCAGCGATTTCCGTAGTTGAAGTCACATCATGAGTGGTTGGCTCCGTGGCAACCTTTTCCGTTGCAATCGGATCCTCGGCCGGAACTGCAACATCAACTTCCTCGAATTCTGGCTCTGGACTTTCGACTTGTTCATTACTGGCTTCTGTTGCTGTGTCTTGAGGACCCAGGATATCGACTTCCTCAAATTCAAAATCAGGTTCTGGAGACGAGGATGCTTGACGCGATGGAGTTTTCCTTTGACTCCTTGGCGGAGACGCTTTTTCGACATCATGAACAGCTTTACTATCAGATTCATTGACAGGTAACAATTCGCCGTCCTTTAGAGCCTTAGGGTCTGGCACCGGTGGATCAACGCGCGTCAAGGTGGCTGGCGACAACCTTGGCTTCTCTTGTGCTGTTGGTGGCTGCGGAGGTGGAGCATCGAGAACCTCGACGTCGCTATCGTCCTCATCGGACTCAATTTCAATGATTGCTTCCTTTTGTCGTCGTTTCTCTGCTTCCAGAGCTGCCTCGCGATCTTCTTCGTTGATCTCCTTTTCTCGCGCTCTCTGTGTCTTCATAGATTCACGAATATCAGTATCCTCCTGCTCCATCCAAGGTGGCAGGGGACGAGGCGCTTCATTGTCCATTTCTTCATGTTCTTCATCTCTTTCAAATCCTCCAGCCATATCATCATCGGCGACGAAACCGCCAGCTAGTTCATCATCCAATGTTTCACGAGGCGCTGTGCCATCAGTGTTCGACTTCCCCGGCTCTGGTTTCTTCGCGAATATACTAGACTTCCACACCAGCTTTTCGAATGGCAATGGGCCACCAAATGGATTCGGTTTACTGAGAAACATTGGCGCAGCCACTGGCTTCGTCGGGCGCATCGTCTTCTTCTTCTTCGCCTTGGAAAGTGCCACGCTCAAATCCATCTCGTCATCGCTTTCGACGCTTTCACTTCGTCGCCGCTTTCTAATTGAGGCATTCGCCCGGTTGTTGACAATGTGTGCAATCATACTTCCACTTGCAGCAGTCACAGGCTTGGCCTGATCCACAGCTTTCTGTTTCCAGACCGGTGCCGGCACATCTTCGAATTCCTCATCTTCGCCCTCTTCCTGAGAAGACTCGACATGATGTTGACTCTTCATGGACATTGCAATGGCGCGATCAAGGTCCTCTTCTTCGTCAGCCTCGAAAAGACTATCGATCGATTTGGAGGGGTCTTGAACAAATAGAGAATCTTCATCCTCATCCTCTAGCGGGACCTCGAGACCATTCTCTTCTCGCCTTGAATCATATAGTTGTTGTCGCCTTTCGGCAGCCTCGCGTACGTGAGATGGTATTTTAGGCAGTCGGTTCACGCCCTCAATAGGCACATCCTCAAAATCATCCTCGTCTTCCCACTCGTCTTCGTCCTCCTTTTTCTGATACTGGAATTCTAGGGCATCGACATCAATGGGTTTGTGCATCTGTCCTACATCCTTCTCCTTGCTCACGACGCCCAATGCCCATCCTCCCTCGACACCGTCGTTCTTGACTAGGATATATTCACGGTCCTTTTCACCAGCAATACGAGCGGCTCCATTGATTGTGAGGTCCAGGCCTGTCATTCCAGCTTCCTTCATCAAGCGTTGCGTTAGGCGATTTCTCTCCTGAACTCTCTCAATCTGGAATCTTGAGAAATCCATTCGGTTTGGAAACATCTCTTCCAGTTGCTCCTTGCTGAGACCCATTCGAAGTCTGCTGCGTACTCGTGCCGCATTCAAAATATTGTACCGATCAGCGGGAGGTAGACTCTTGAAAAACTCGCCATCAAAGTCGATCTTGCTAAAGTCGTACAGGTTAATGTCCTCGCCGCTGTTGAACTGTCTAGCATATTCCTCAAGCTCGGCAATGCTCATTATACGTGGGTCGTCGGGCTTTCCCATGCCTTCAATGCTCGTGTGCATGTCCGGTAAGTGGTAAGCATCCTGTTTGAAGAACTTTCTGTTTTTCTGACGCTCCTGCTGGCTCATCCCGAGCTCGTCTACGTAGACGAGCTTGTCGGCATCTGGAATCTCCTCGGTGGGCTCGACGACCTCGGGTCTCTCGCCGCCCTGCTTCTCAAGCTCGCGTTGCCTTTTACGCTTATCGCCCTCCTCCTCGGCGATGCGCTGCATCTGCACGGCGAGCAGCTTGCCCGCTGTGCGCACGGCATCTTCCCTCCTGCCCTCCCTCCTCTGCTTGCGCGAGGTAATGGTCTGGCGCTTGAGGGCAGGTGCGCCGCCGTCAAAGACAAAGACGGGTCGGATGCCGAACCACAGCAGCTTGCATATGCGGCGGAAGAAGCCGACGACATGGGAGTTGCGCAGCGCATTGCCCTCCTTGTCGCGCACCGCTTTGAGGAACTGGTAAATCCAGATCGAGGCATCGACAGCGAGGCGCTTGCGGTTCAGGGTCGCGAGGTTGGTCGGTCGCGCGCAGGGTTGAATCACGGTCCAGAGGCCGTTCACACCCATCTTGTCCGAGGTCTATCGGATGACGTCTATGATGGCTTCATGAGGCAGATCAGCGACTTGTAGATGCTCAAGGATATGGAATAGAAGCTGTCATGGTTCATCAAATGAAGACAGGACCATTCTATCATACAATGGAAACAATGATGGCAGGAAAGGAAAGGAAAGATTTGTATTGAGAAATTGGTCAGATATGAAAAAGGTATGCGCTTCTGCCTACGGAATGTTTCTTCCATCAGCTCGGGATCCAATGATGATGACGTTGATCTTTAGCGCGTCGATCGCGCGCTATCTGGGGTCCCCCTTCCAGAGGAACACTGCTAGAGAGCCCCGCTAGAACCCCACTACAACGCCAAACCCAGTGACCGGACAGTGGCAGACACGAGTCAAATCGGGCACCTCGCTTGTAGCATCAAAATCCCCATCGATCTAAATAAGTAACCAGGCTTGGAGTCTCCGACGATTATGAAAATTATCGCGGGTTGACATTCTGGCATTGACCGAAACAAGGCGTTGTAAAGGGTATCAAAATGGACGCATCAGCTTCATCAGCAGAGCAGCCCGAAGCACCGGCTGCTAATTTGAACAAGGCCGAAGCCGAGTCTTATTTGCAGTCCCTCATCAACAAGACCCTGAGAGTCTACACCACAGACGCCCGTCTATTTGTGGGCACCTTCAAGTGCACCGATCCGGTTTGTCAACTACAGTCTAGATCATTTATATTGTATTATCCAGCTAACCAAACTTGACAGCAAAGCAATCTTGTGCTCTCGCTCACCCATGAGTACCGGCAACCCTCGCAGCAAAAACTTCTCGAGGCCGCTGCTGCGAGTCTGGAATCGGATACACTCCGGGCTGAGATGACCTCGCGGTACTTGGGCTTGGTAGTGGTGCCCGGCGAGCACATTGTCAAGATCGAGGTCGAGGAGTTTGTCAGCCAAATGAAGAACCGTTCGATTCTGGGGAGACCAGATATCTACGCCTCGGCCTGAAAGCGGTGTTGTGTCAGACTGCACGACGACTCTACACGAGCAGTCTCGTCAGGCAACGCATACCGGATCGCAAGGGTATTCCCCTGCTTTGGCAAAAGTCAAATCATACTAGTCAAGCACCGAAGGCTGATTGCCATATTGAGCTTGGCATCATCGGTCGTTTGTGAGCATATCGATGGCACCAAGATGTCACGGCGACTGAGGAATGAACATTTGCGCTGAATGTCCAGTGCATGCTGCAATCTGGTTACGCAGAGGGCACTCATCGCAGACTCGAGAAAACCGTTGTTTGTATTATGCCCTTGAAAATCGGGTGCTATTATACCCTGCCTAATACTTATATAATGCTCATGCAAACGCCTTTAGATGAATACCCAATGAACCATTCTTCTCCTTTTTGAGTCAAACATTAGAATACAGAACATCACGTGGCCACTTTCCCTGACTTCATTAGTAATTCTCTAGCAGCAATTTTAGGGAGCTCTTTGAAGCCTCTGGATTCAGCTCCAGCTGAGGCTTGCTGAAACGTCGTCGAAGTTGGCTCACCAAGCTTCCTTTGACTTGCTTCGCAGTCGAGTCCCGTCCACAATAGTTGCCCATATATGGGCCGTGCTTGCTGAAGACTACACGTTGGCATCTTGCCTTTCTATTCTCCCATCCGTCGTGTTGGCTGTCTGTGCCATGGAACACGCAGATGGTCTCATCGCCGACGCTGAGGAAGTTGCCATGGCCAGGGCCCCACGGACCTTTGCTGTGGCCCGAAGCTTGTAATAGAGGCTGCTGGCTTTTGGGCCACGAGCGTGGGTTCAAGGGATCGCCGCCGTTGTAATGTAGAACCGCGAGCTTGTACTGGTGTGTCCAGCTGCCAGCAGCGGAGTAGACTATACCCTTCCACTTGCCATCCGGGGACTCCAGGAACTGCGGTCCTTCATTGATACCATGTGCACCATTATCGTCAGAAGTGAACTCCCACGTGTGTTCCGGCGCCGAAATCATCACGGGATGTGAAGCAGCGATCGTCGGGTCGTCGAGTTTCAGAATGAACAGCTGCTGGGTAAGATCTGAATGACCATGGTCGTCGAGCGGCCAGCCAGAATAGACAAAATAGAGCGTGTTATCCAGCTCAAAGACCGTCCCATCGGTCGCCCACTGATCTGGCATGCCGAGAATGCGCCCTAGAAACTCCCATTGTCCTAGGGTCGGATCCTCATTCGCTGGGGGCCCTCCGAGCACGTACATCCGGTGACTTCCGCTGCCGCGAGCTGGATTGGCTGCGGCATAGTAGATATACCATCTTCCCCGAATGGCATGAAGTTCAGGTGCCCACAGATCTGCTGAATGCTCTGTACAAGGTGGCGGTCTCCTGCGTGACGTTAATTTTTGTCACCTGGGGAAGAAATGCAACGAAATTTCGTTTCGAGTAATAACTTACCATATAACCGCTTTTCTGGCGCTCTCCTCGAAGGATGCCAAATATTTTGAAGTCCATATCTCGATCCTGTTACCCTTGGTAAAAGTCTGGAGTGAGTATCAGTTTCCGTTGCACAGCATCCGAGTCCAAGGGGCACTTTAAAAGCGGCGAGGGCACAATACCATGTAATACTGCCGATGGGCACGAACGACAAAAGGGTCAGGAGTGCTCTCGACCGTGAGGGTGAGGCACTCATGGTTATACTGCATGTCCAGGGCTGTGGAATGATCGATCCTTGGGGGACAGATGAAGTTGCTAATCCGCTGGCAAATGGTCTTCTTCTTTCTCGCCTCGAGTTCTAGAAGTCGCACCTCATGCCAGTATTGCACCTTTTCCAGATCATCGGTGCTACCACTGCCGGCCGTGGTGTCGCCCGGTGTCTCCTCTCCATCGCCTCCGCGCAGCCATTGTTCAATATCGGCGTAGTCCCTCATGTCGCTTCAGCTGGAACAGGCCTGCTGCCCGCCATTCGATCATCAAGCAAAGAAAATCTTGGCTAGGACGGGGGAAAGGAGGGAAAGGAAAGAAAATGCGTCACCGCATCGCCTGGGATGGGCCGGCGCTTATATGAAAGCATCTTCTGCATCTGCAACTCTAGACAAAGCAATTATATTGTGCCGCCGCTTTGTGCCTCCTGAGAAAACGGGATGCTTCGGTTGGTGCGAACTCAGATTGGCGAGAATTTCGGCATCTTGCAACTCTGTCGTCTCGTCCATAGCAAGCAATATGCACAGCATCAAGGTGGCGGACAGACATAACCTAGAGCCAGGATATGGGTATGTATAATTGCATGCTTTGGCCTTTGCCTCCGGGGAAACACAAAATGGCTGGTATGTGACATGACGGTCACACGTCCTGCCCCAGAGATCCTGTTTTCCCCCTTTCCCCTTATCCATGCTTGGTGAGCTTAATCTGGGCACGGGAAATATCTTGAAACAGCGGGGCCATCTCTTCTGGAAAACGCCAACTGGATTAGACTTTGTAACAACTTTCTTATCCCTGGTAGATCCTGCTTTTACATATTGCCCATACAGTATCACCATGTAGAGATAGATGCTGTCCAACTCCAGTCCCCGAAAAAGATTGTTCCAGTTGTGGTTCAGCCACCTGCAGTCTGCTGCACAACACAACCTCCGCGTGTATCCGTAAACATGACTACTTGCCCCTCAGCCTGTCTGCAGTGCATGAGCTCATTGCTTTTCGCGGCGATGTGGATGCACAGTTCACTGGGATGACTCACAAGATATTGACACAATTGAGACAAGTGACGGATTGGTTGGGGTTATCGAGAAGACCAAGAGCTGCGACCTGCAGAAAAGTGAGCGAACGTCGTGCAATGTACCTGAATTCAGGAGACAGTGGCTTTACTGCCTTGTTTTCCGTGCAGATATGGCGCCCACCGTCGGATGACTAATCATTGCCTCTGGCACCCGACTCCGACCAATAGATGATGTGAAGAGGCTCCAATAGAGGATGATCGCCTCGGTCATTGTGCATTGAATATGGTCATTGCCGCTCTTCAAGTTCTCCATATACAAGCTTTCAGGGGGCTTTCATGGTGGCGGCATCATCTCGTTATTTTTCCCAACTCTGAGCGTGACATGAATCGTTAGTTCATAACAGACTTGATCATTGTAGTATAAACTATTTTTCGAAAGTATTGGATCCAAAGGATGAATTTCACTCTGGTATCTCCGAAATCAGGCCATTCTCGGATATCACTGGCTTGAATCATGGCCAACAAGATTATCGAACCAGCAGATGAGTGTGGCGTCTTTGCATTTGGCGCGACGATCAGGCTGAGATGGGAAAGCATATAACAATTCAAAACATGCAAAATAAGTTGCATCCGGACCGCGGTGTATTCAGCTTCGCAATAAGTGTCTTGTCCTCCTGGGCGGTTGCAAGTTGAGAACACATTCCGCACGTGTCAGCATGAATTAGACGTCAAGATCATGCTTTCTCTATACAATACGCTAAACCTGCAACGTGCCAGTAATTTCAGGATGCTCGGTCCTCAATCATTGGCCGTGTTTACCAATCATGTTGTTGAGCAAGCTCTGAAGTAAATATTCTAGCTAATAAGTCACCACATAGACGACTATGGCTCAACGATGACCCTGCTGTGACTCGGTTCGATGTATGGAGTCGGCCACCTCTTTTGGGTACTTTTTAGATAATAAGTCATGGCATACGAAATTATAGTTTGGCTGTACTGGTATAATTATCGGCAAGTCTCTAGGAAAGGTATATAAGTGTTTGGAATAAGGCGATCGCCGCTTGGTTCTGCCAGATTAAGATCTCGAATGTTCACAACACATTATTGCACACTTCGGTTATGGCATCTTTCAACAAGGCAGATATGGTAGAATCGATGATTCCGGACTGTCGATACAGCCATTTGTATGATATCACAAATAGTGTGCTTGTGGTTCATTGTGATATGAGCATGTTACAGTGTGGCGGAATCGGTCAGGTCAAGTTTTGATACTGTCCAGTGCTATTCTGCATTGGAATAGCTCAGCCCTACGAGGACGGAGTCAGACCCCTGGGAAATGAACCGCCCTAGGACCACTCTCAGTATTTCGAAAGAATGTTCCAAGCAAAACTGACCCCTACAGAATGATATAAGGCTTCCTTGAGATGATGATCAACCAAGAATGACCCGTTTGCGCCCTGATGGATAAGCAGCAGGGTATTGAGTTGTGAAAGGAGCGAGGGCATGACATGATCTTAGTCCTTTTGTATCGTCCTTCTATTGTACGTACTGAGCTCGTGTAAGGCCCTTGACAAACATTTTTCTATGGCCTGGCGGCAAGATGGAATTATTTGGTGTGCTTTTGTTGTCTTGAAATATGTGCTGTCCAATGAATACATTGAGGTACCATTTTGACTTGCAAATCTGATACTTGAGCCTTATTGTATCACAACCACGTTCATGTGATCCTTTCAACCTCGTAGCCAGATAAGGATGTTGCAGTGCTTTTAGCAGTTGCTAATGTGTTAATTGGCAACAGCATATTCCATCCACGATCGTCGCACCTCTTAATTATTGTCTGTTGGTTGCAACTCTGAGAGACGCAATCGCAAATACCGATCGTCGCCTGCACAGACTTCAAAGTGCACGGCAGTAGAATGAAGTGAACCCTGGCATTTCTGGGGATGGTGGCTGTTGATCAAGTAATTCGTAGAGGGCAAATCGTGCAATTTTCAATTCCATTCTGTGTACTCTGTAGTATGATTTCTTTTGCTAACGATATCTAACGTCGCTTGGGTCGGTCGAGTATTTAAACAAGAATAGCAGAGTGGAACTGGACGAATCGCCCGATGTGAATGGAATCTAGATTCTTGGCCTATGCGAGCTTCTTCTGCATTGTTTAACCTTCGGTACAGCCAAGATTGGTCACGTAGGAGGAGCTGAAAGCATGTGTACGCGTACGTGGATGTTTAGGTATGTATATGTAAAAGCATGTGTGTGTGTGTAAGTGCTTGCTTACCTTGCATGCGTGTTTATCGCGGCGTTTTCGATGCAAAGTCGGAACGTGTACCGCTTAGACATCCGATGACTTCGCACACCTACGAGAACGGGAACCGGAGCCTCGGGAGTTTGAGGCAAGGCAAACAGGTCATGATCAAACGCGTGTTGCATGATCTTGCATCACTCTACTGCTACAAACTTTACGGGTCGGGTCTCGCGACCCCGATCTGATTACTTCGTGGGCCTCAGACTCAGCCGATCAAAGTGTGGATGGATAATGTAGCTTCCGAATGTTTGGGGGTCCCGGTTTCTAGAACAGCACGGATATGGGAAGAAAAGGTGCCGAGCATGTCTCATGATGAGATCCAAATGCGGCAAAGACCAGTACAGCCAGGTCGGGTCGGTCCTAACTAAAGGTAGTTTACAGTATTATCCAGGTCACTAAGGTACCTGGTGAGCACCGGTATACTTTTCAGTCATGGACGTTAAGCTCAATTGAAATCCATTTTGCTTGTTATCATTGCATTTTTGCGATGGAGCGTTGAAGAATAAACAGGACAGGACACGGCAGGACAAGCCTATGGTAGCGAGGCCAGACATAATTACTGTGTACAACGCAGACTGGGGGCCAAAATAATCGACAGCGTCCCGAGCTAAGGACCAGGTCACAGACATAGGGTCTTACAAGGGGGACCTGGACTGATCTCCAAGTCGCGCCTCACCGTTCAGCTCCATCGCCTGCGGGGACGGTGGGAATTTGGGCGAAATAGCGCTGGCAATCCACTGGAGCCGATGGACACACGATTAGCTTCTAAAAAGTCCTTATTGTTAAGGTTAACTGGACTCTAAATTGGCAGCACTCTCAACTCTTGTCGTCGCATATTGATGAATGATTCTACTACCGTCGAGGGCCACGACGCAACCTCAAACGGATGCAACTCTGATCAAGGAAGGAAAAGGCAGGAGAGAGACGGCAGACACCGTTGTCATCGTATGTGCCAGAGATGATAAACATGGGCAACGTCATTCATTCCCGGTCAATTCCACCTGGAGGTTGGGCGTATTCCCGCTCATGGTGGCACTGCAAATATATTTCCTAGTCTGATACTAATAAATGTATGCTGCTGGGTGCGCTGGGAGACCCCCCCAAGACAGGCATACCACAGACTGAGACCCTCCCTCACCCGCTTCGTAAACTCCCATCGCGCTGCGACTAGAGATGCAAGCACGCCCTCAGATAAGAGACTCGCATATGCACTCCGACGACATCTACAGAGTACACACTCATACTGACACACTACAGTACGCAGCAGCGCAGCGACCAGTCCAAACGGAAGCGCCATCCCCGTGGGTCTCGAGTAAAGAGTGTGCATCCTTTAGCTGCCCTGGCAAGCTTGGGCTGATGCACTGCGTGCCTTAGAGCTGTTTGGATACGAGGACCATCCTTTCTCAAGGCGGCGAGAGAGCAACAAAACAAGAAAAGAATAATGAATATTGGACAAGAGTCTGTAAGAGCTTAGAACCAATTCCAAGACACTTTCGCAATGGTTTCTTCGTATTGCTCCCGCGCCTCTCCCTCTCGTTCGTCTTTCTCTCTTGGAGGGGGCGCGCTGTTGGTCTGGGCTCTTTCTTCTCACTGACGAGTCTGTTTGTCGTATCCACAACCCTTGGACCATCAATCAATCCAATGGATCCTTGGGCAAAAAAGAAGCGAGCATCCGGCGTCTCTCCACCGCGTATTTGGCTGTGAGTCTGCCAACTATGTACTTACCCAGTAGTGGTAGTAGTCATGACCAGAAGTATTTTTCTTTGGTCAAGTTATCAATATTACCTTATTCAGAGAAACCTCACACGGGGACGCAACCTCGTAATTGATCACCAATCACCGCTTCTCCCTTCTTCTACTAGGCAACTAAACTCATGTACGCACGCTTACCGTCCCGCATGACACCACATGCTGTGCAATCATCATGCTTCTTGCTGCTTTGACTGCTGCTGTTTGCTTGCCGTGATGACTGCCAGCTCCATGTCGAAGAAAAAGTCTCACGACGCCTCTTTCGAAAGCACTCATTCCCCTGTCTTATTTCAGTGGTAGATTGTACATAACCTTACATGATTAGCAAGATTTGGAGGCTCAAGTACTGCTTGAATGAACGGACGGTCTCCGCACTACTGGTGGTTAGTGGTAGATCCAATTTGAGCACTGTTGAGAACCATGGCTCATTCATCGTCCTGTGTAATGAACGGGCTTATGTGCTAGTTGCTATAGGAGAATTCTCTAAAATTTGAGTCTACACTACCGACCTAGGTCCAAACTTCCTCTTCAGGACCCTGTCCTAGGTTCTTGCCACAGCATCTCGTGATGACCATCGACCCTTCGATAGGCAGCTCCATATTCGTGAAGAGACAAACTACCGTGGAGATAGATGTGCCCATCCCATGGGAAAAGAAACAAGCCGATAGGCAGGCATCTGTCTGCAGACTTGAGCCCCATCATCACACATATCGTCCGGCATCCTTGTCTGTAGTGCAGAGTTCCCGTTGGAACCCTCGCATCGAGCTAGAGACAATCCAGCTGGCCACTCACCAATCGCTTGCCCAGACCTCTCAGACCTAATGTGCAGCTCGCTGCAACTGGTCCGGTGGCTTGCGGGTTAGCCGGGGGTCCCATAGCTTACCTGCTACCCAAGCCTAGATAGTGATCAAAAACCCCTGCCGTAACACAAGCAGCCAATGGCACTAACGAGGCTGGGGATGGCGTCGTGAAGCTCCTTTATTAAGGTAATCTGCTCTTTCTTTTTCCTCATTCCCCATATTTGTGTCACTCAATCTGCTGTCCCTGCTTGTTTGTCCTCTCTTTTATATTGTACAACTCTCTCTCTCTCTCTCTCGTTCCATCATTCGTTTGCTGGTGGTCGTTTGGTATCTGCAGACTTCTTTTTGTCTTCTTCAGTGTACATTCACTTATACCCATACGCTTATTAGTATTTTTTATACGTCGTGTAAGTCATCATGTTTAGCTTCCGGGTCAACTTTTGACAAGACAAGAAGCTATTCACGTCAGAAATGTCACCCCTCTTTCAGGAACTTTACTGATTAAGTTTGATGACAGAATTTGCATCTCAGGAAAAAAAAGAATTTCTAGACCATGCTCTCGTTCAAGTCTACCGCCCTGGCAGCAGTCACCCTGCTGGCCGCCACTGCCCGTGCCGACTACTATATCGATCCCGATAGTGTCTCTCTGTCCACGAGGACTGCATGGTGCCAACAGGAGTTGACGACCTGCCCCATCATCTGTGAACAAGTCGAGCCGGGGACCACTATTACAAACACATGTGATCCTGTACGTCGTCGCTGGCCATATATCTGGAAATCCGCCATCATATAAAGACTCAACTGACAGGAACCTATAGAAAACACTTACATACGGATGCCTTTGTGGAAACAACTTGCAACCCAATGTCTCGGAATACTCCCTGACTCTTCCATACTTCACCTGCACAGAATGGGGCACCCAATGCGTGAAGGCTTGCGGTTCCGATAGCAGCTGTGCCAGCTCCTGCCGCGAGGACCACCCATGTGGTGCTCAGAACCCGCAAAAGACCAACGCGACCTCAACCGGCACGGCAACGGCCACCAGTACCAGCACATCCACTGGCATCACCATCTACACGGGCCTGGACGGCAGCAGCAGCAGCTCGAGCTCTTCCAGCCCTAGCGGCAATGCCGCAGCTCCCAACCTAGAGGCTCTCAACATGGCCGGACTCTTTTCCCTGGCTGCTAGCGTTGCTGTTGGCTTCATCTTCGTACTGTAAAACACCGACATTGATCTAAGAAGAAGAAAAAAGGCGGCAACTTCACAGAAAGCATCTTCCTGAAACGCAGTCATCACCGTCTTCGGGCTGTATGTTGCTCATCCGATCTGGACACCCTCTAAACCCCAGACTGGGCAACAGTCTACACAATCCCTTCAATCATTAGCGCATGGAGTTTTTGGACTTATTTATTTATTATTACCTATCTACCTACCTACATAATAGAGTGTACCGATCGGTGGAAAGTTAATCGAACAAGCAGGGAATTTTGCGAGCATTTGGCCCTTCCTACAATCGCAGCATTGGGAACATTTGTTGGCCTTCTTGCAGGCTGTGGATACAGCTGCAAATACTGACAGCACAAGTCTTTGCTTACCAGTAGTAATATACTTGATATAAGCAAAACTTTCCATGCTATTTTTCCATGATGTTTGATCCCTATATCACCATCTCTAGCCGCGACCACATTGATTTGTGACGGCTAAGCTAGACATTTCCGTAGTTCAGCCTCTGGAAAACGCATCGATTGATCATTGTGTATTACTACCTGCTCGGAAATAGTCGCAAAGGATGATAAGACTATGGCGACAATGTTCTCTCTTCGAAGGAAAAAACACCCAATGTTAGTGATGAGGTCACTGTTTGTGTTTGATAGATTACTTATCTACAGCGAGCCTGTCATTTCTCAAGCATCGAGCTTAGTAACAAAGTTGCAGAGACTGGGCCTTGACGGAACAAGAGGTTGTTGGAACTCCCCCCACGCTCATGTATACGCCTACCATGACCCGGCTCACAGAAATGACTCGAGTACTGCGTTCAACTCAACTCCATCTCAGACATGTCCGCTGGTCAGTTCCTCGACTGATATATGACGGAATGGAAGGTGAATGTTATCACCACCGATCGGTGATCTTTCTAAATGCTGTTTTACGACGGAAAGTCAGAAGAAGGGCCCGGTCGATTTGGGGAGTGGTGAGATGTCTTGGAATAGGTTCGAATGCTGCCAAACCAGAGCTAAACTTTCTGTGTTACTATACCTAATAAGTGGCTATATTATAAACCTGAGCAGCCCGTATTGTCCCTTTTCAAAGAGATGACATTTATGGAGATAGCAGCCTGAGGAGAGTAAAATCACCTATTTATGTTGTGCCGACCGGTGTCAAATAGTGCCAGTACCTCTGACTTGCTTTGACTTTGAAATGTCTGGCTACGAGCAAGGGGAAAAAAGCCATTGATGATAACGACATGCAGAAAATATCGGTGAGGGTTGGCCACCAATAAATCATGACTTCACACATACAAGCCACAAAGTGGGATGTGTATACTGCAGTACTAGCGCCTCTTTCACATGCCCCGCGGTCAAGTGGTTTTTTTTTTCCTGGGTCAAGGCCCCTGCAGCTCAACTATTCCTGCTTCCACCACTCACAGTTCAAGCTGGGGAAGCCTGCAACGGCCTGGTGATGCAGTGTCAGGGCGGGTAGAGAATTCCGTCGACAACCATTGATCAGGTGGCGTTTAATGAGTGTTCTGTCGAGATGAATGACCTTTTCCGACCAGATCCTTGGCGATTGGTGGCCTGGGAAGAGTGCGTTTTCAGAATGATAGTGTGTGTGGCTTCTCTCCTCCTCGAGATGTACGCCGTCGTCTGCCGCAGCCCAGTACATTAATCACTTCGTGGTATTTTTTCGACGACGCGAATCGAGAAGCGGGGCAATTCCCCTTTTTCCGCCAGCTTGCACCAGTGTTACTGGTCATTAAGAGATTCATTCAAATGTCGTTCCTCGGTCCCCACCATGCCAGTAATGGACTGGACCCCTAGCTAGGAATCTTGGCTAGCTCAGTTCTGGGAGGGAAAGTAGATTGACTTTCAACCTCGAAACCCAAAAACTTCACCGCAGTTGTGCTCGTCACTGCACTTTTTCTTTCGTCCTGCAACCATTTGCCGCTGTCCACGAGATCCCTCATAATGCTGTTGGCCAGGTTGTGACGTTGACATCTTTTTCCCTCCCGAATTTCCTAAACAACCTGACCTCAGTCGAAACAAGTCGAGTCGAGCTCTGCGGTAGCGACGCCTTCGCAATATCCAGATTGCACGGTAACCTGTGCCGAAGCGCCTTCACATATATATACGAGTCAATTGCGATCCCGCAGCCAGCCGAACGTGCCACCTATCCCATCAAACCTTCACCATGGGTCCAAGCAAAAGTATGTCGTTCATCCAAGATCATGTTACACCTCGGGGGAAAGAAAGGAGTCTCCAAACATTGTGACGTATGCTAATCCATGCCTCCCCAATCCAGAAGTGGCCGCGGCCGAATGTATCTCGGACGAAGCCCTCATTCACCTTAAATCGTACAAATACTCTGCCGTCGACAAGTCGCCTGTCTCAAACTACATTTTGCGACCTTACGTATGCATACTCCCTCCATCTCGGTGCAGAATATCACAAGAAAACACCATGTACACATGCTAAGACTCGTATTAGTGGAATGCATTTGTTGAGCTCCTTCCGCTATGGCTTGCGCCCAACATGGTCACCCTCATCGGGTTCTTCTTCATCTTGGGAAACATTGGATTGCTTGTTCTGGTCATGCCAGATCTAGTGGGACCTGTACGTACATACGCGCGAGCAGCAGCAGCTTGGCACAACAGATGACTGATGATGCATTCGTGTCGACATAGGGCCCATCATGGCTATACCTGAGCTTTGCCTTCGGACTTTTCATGTACCAGACCATGGACAACATCGACGGAAAACAGGCCCGCCGAACCGGTACCTCTAGTGGTCTCGGTGAACTCTTCGACCACGGAATCGACTCGCTCAACTGCACCCTTGCCAGTCTGCTCGAGACGGCGGCCATGGCACTTGGCACTTCAAAGTCGGGTGTATTCACTGCGCTGTGCCCTTGCCTCCCCATGTTCTTCTCGACGTGGGAGACATACCACACGCATACTCTATATCTCGGCTACTTCAACGGGCCAACGGAAGGCCTCCTCATTGCTTGCCTTGTCATGGCGCTCTCCGGCATCTACGGGCCCGGTACCTGGACCGAGCCGATTGTGAATCTTGTTGGGCCAAAGAACCTCTTTGGCTACGACCACTTGATCGGCGAGCACTCCATTCGTGATATCTGGATCTTGATCATTGTTGGATCCCTTGTGGTTGGTCATGTGCCGTTTTGCGTGTACAATGTCGTAAAGGCTCGCAGGAGAAACAAGCTGCCCGTATTGCCAGTTTTCCTCGAATGGACACCCATGGCCGTGTACACCCTCTCCATTGGCGCCTGGCTGTACTCGCCGTACACGACCTTGAGGACCGAGAACCACCTTGTTCTCTTCTGTTTGACCATGTCTTTCGTCTTTGGACGCATGACAACCAAGATGATCCTCGCGCATCTGACAAGACAGCCCTTCCCGTACTGGACAGTCATGCTCGTGCCTCTTGTCGGTGGTGCCATTCTGGCAAACCTGCCGCGGATCGGTTTTGAGCCGTTGTCGGCCAAGAACGAACTCATCTATCTATATGGTTACTTTGTCTTTGCGGCAATCGTCTATTTCCGCTGGGCTTTCTTGGTGACCACGAGCATTTGCAACTTCCTTGGCATCAACGCTCTGACAATTCCTTATGAGAAGCAACTGGAGAACAAGAAGAAGCTTCAGCAGGCCAATGGTGTCGCCAATGGCACTGCCAATGGGAAGAAGGAGCTCTAAACTAAGAGCAATGGTCATGCTCAGAAAGAGATGCCATCTTTTGCAGAAATGAGCAGTAAAGCACAGAAATAGTCCCTCAGTCATGGCGATGCAGACACTAAAGGGCAGATTTATTCTACAAATCTACAATTTTCGCGGCCTATGCGGCGCACAGAATACACCATTATAATTATCGGATCCTTCTTACTCCACATCTTGGCTAGATTATACGGCTATTGCCGGACGAATGGCTTAGATTTTCACACCTGCAGAAGAAAGCGATAGAGTCAGACAGCGTCAGCATTAGTACGGCGTTGAGGGTTTTCAACAAATCAAGGGCAAAACGATTGTTGCTGGGCAGAATTATTATACACATTCCAATGAAAGAAAGTGTTTTCATCGTGGGATTGAGAAGAAGCCGTGTCTGTGATCGTTGAATGGTGACACAATCACATACTCTAATAAGGAACACTTTGTGTTGGGGTAAAGGTGTCACCATTTCATGTTGCCTATGGCTTAAGAAGCCCGGTCTCACTTGTATTACTGCCAAGCTCCATGATCCTATGACCTCGAAATGCAAGTTTTAAACATTGACGCCTCGCTCAAGATCTGGACAAAAGATATCAACACTGTCGACTTTGGTTGGCGGGTTCGCTGTCTTGGTCGTGGCTGGTAACAAGGTCTGCAGGAACTTCGACTGGAGCGACTACGTAGAGTTTCAGGAACGACGGCTGTGGTCCTGGCTAGTTGAGCCTACGATGAACTCCATTGATTGGCAGGCAAACTGTAAGGTATAATAAGTTTGGAGTCCCTGACAGTAAGGCTTAACCCTCCCGGGGAACCTGCATAAGGAGGACCCGTGGACATGAAGCTACGGGACCTGCCGTGGGCCACTTGGGAGGTTGGGGCGCTATATCTCAACTATCTGGCTAGGCCCGTTTCCCCTAATCTTTTGAGTTCTGGCTGCTAAGACAAGGGGCCGACTTGACACATCGCCGGTCCATTTGTCACGCGAAAGATGGCGGCTGGGGGGTTAAGACAGAATTCAGGGTCTATTTTCAAACTATATTGCCTTCTTCCTTGGTCACTCTTGCAAATGATCGCTTGACGGACCCGCTCCGACAATTGTCTCGCCAGTCATGCCCTGGAGACAAGACAGCCGCCAGCAACTTTTGTGGCAGTGGCCCTTGGCCGGGCTATTGGCCGTGCTGCTGCTCTGCATCGCCTTGTTTCCCTCGGGCTCGTATGCGTATCAACCTGTGTCCGACGACACGCTGCGCCTGATTCCCAATGGCGGCGACGACTTTGACATACACTCGGGCGCCCTGCTGTCTCCGATCCTGATCCCAAGGGTCCCAGGCACCCCCGGCTCGGCCGCCGTCCAGCGCCACTTTATCGAGTTCTTCCGTGTGCACCTCCCAGACTGGCGCATCGACTGGTACAATTCGACATCCAAGACGCCCGCGACCGGCAACCGCGAGATCCCCTTTTCGAGCCTCGTCTTTACGCGCGATCCCCCGTGGGCGCTGCCGGGCGACGTGGGTCGCCTTACGCTGGCCGCACACTATGACAGCCTATATAGGCCCGAGGGGTTCATTGGGGCCGTGGACAGCGCGGCGCCGTGCGCAATACTACTGCACGTGGCGCGTAGCATCGATGCAGCCCTGACCAAGAAGTGGGAGCACATGCGGGAGAGCGGCGAGGCCGGGTCGGGCCTTGAGGAGGACCGCGGCGTGCAGATTGTCCTGCTCGACGGCGAGGAGGCCTGGGAGACTTGGAGCGCGACCGATTCTCTTTACGGTGCCCGGGCGCTCGCCGAAACTTGGGAGCGTCAGGTCTACCCGGCCTCGTCGGCGCGCCGCTCGGCGCTCTCATCCATTGACGTGTTTCTGCTACTCGACCTTCTAGGCGCCGCGGACCCGCATGTGCCTTCGTACTTTGCCAACACTCACTGGGCTTACGAGCACATGGCCGGTGTCGAGACGCGAATGCGGAAGCTTGGCCTCTTACATTCCACGGAAGCCAAGCCTTTCCTCCCTGAATCCGAAAAGGTGCCCAACCAGTTTCTCCGGGGCTACATCGAGGACGACCATATCCCGTTCATGGTCAGAGGCGTGCCCATCCTGCACATTATCCCGAACCCGTTCCCGGTGGTTTGGCACACTATGGATGATGATGGCAAGCACTTGGACATTGACACGGTTGACGATTGGGCCAAGATTGTCACCGCATTTGTCGCGGAGTGGATGGAGCTGGACGGCTACATGACATCTCCGAAGCAGGCGTTTCGCCGGAATGGTGTAAAGGCGAGTGATTCTGCGAGGCACAGAGAGCTGTGATGAAGCATTTCAGTAGACTTTAATCTAGCTGGTGAATATTGATACCCAAGAATAGAGTACAGATTCAAAAGCCTTGATTCGGTTGGCTTCATGTTTATCATTATTTCTGCGTGCTGGCTCTAGCCCGCTAATTCGGATGACACTACAAGTGATAATTCGGGCGGGCATTTGTTGGTGAATAACCTGCATCCTACCTGTTCAAGCTCTTGAGATGCACCGACATTCAAATCCATCTCGAATCTCTCTCCTTTCTTGGCTAATGAACCCTGCATAGAACCCAGAGTTTATGAATTGCTAATGTAGGTGCTTTGGTCCCCTACCATAGCTCCAGGGAACAAGGGGGAATCAACGCACCGTTAATTGACCCCAGCCCCCCTCCCCAGCTTGTACACAAGGACCCGCTATCCGGGGAAAGCTTACCGAGATCAAAGAGCTAACCTAGAACCTTGGAAGCTCCCACCGCTCTGAGCTCCCTGCCAGAGACATCACATCGTCCTCATGAGCGGTTGAGAACTGTATGATCCTGGTACGTGTCAGACAAATAAATACACGCAATTTGTCCTTTTGACTAGAATTTATGTGAGATGGAACATTTGCCCTGCATATTCAACATTCAGGCTGCTAAATAATTCACAGACGGAGGTGTCAATAACATAGCTGACTTGTGCCCATGGGGTTATTAGGGGGAAAAAAAAGAAGACGGAGAATGAATAACAGCGGACTAGACTACCTAATGTAGTATTTTAGCCCCGCCCCACCGATGAGATCACCTTTCCAGGCGCTCCAACCAAAGCTGTTATTCCTTTTCTTATTATTTCCCGTCTATCACCTACTACTACGTATCCCGTGCCTGCTTTGCTTCGGTCAGGGCCATTGTAAAACCAGCAAAAGTCAAAACCTAATCAATTGACTTTTTTCTTCACCCCTTGCTACCAAAACTATCGACATACGATATAGAATCAACACAAGCATCTCTCCTGTGGAAAGAGGATTGAGATTAGAGGACCGGGGAAAGTACCAGCACCATGCTTCGTTGGTGAGTACCTCTCAAGATGGAGGCTAACCACCTCCTTGGTTTCGCAGCATTTTATATATAAATTTTGTCGTTTCCGAGATAAAAGTGGCTCACCATCATTGGCAGGTACCAAGCTAGACTGGCGGCGCGGCCGCTGCTCACGCAGAGCATCACCACGGCGGTCCTGTTTGCGACTGGCGACATCACGGCGCAGCAGGTCGTGGAGAAGAAGGGGCTCGAGAAGCATGACTTGTCGCGGACGGGACGCATGTTTCTCTATGGTGGTGGTACGTGAAATCTCTTGGTTGCGTCTCTCCCCCATTCTTCCTCGGGATGCCCTTATCTTGGGGATGTCTGTCACTGATGGTCCCGTGCCCTCACATCTTGACATGGTTTTCCCCCTCTTTACGAGTCTCTTTCTCGGCTACTTGATATCCAATTTGGCATGGCACTTATCTTACCCGTCTACAATGACCACATCAAACTAATCATCTCACCAAAAAAAACAACAGCCGTCTTTGGCCCAGCAGCAACAACATGGTTCAAATTCCTGCAGCGCAACGTGGTGCTACGCAACAAGAACGCCGAGATTGTGGCGCGCGTGGCCTGCGACCAAGGCCTCTTTGCGCCCACCTTCATCGGCATCTTTCTGAGCAGCATGGCCATCATGGAGGGCGGCTCCCCCCGCGACAAGCTCGAAAAGAGTTATCTGCCCGCCCTGCAGACAAACTACCTCATCTGGCCCTTTGTCCAGCTCGTCAACTTCAAGTTTGTCCCGCTCCACCACCGTGTTCTGTTTGTCAACTTTATTAGTATCGGCTGGAACTGCTACCTCAGCTTCCTGAACAGCACTGGTTAGAGTGAGGATGGGACTTGGAAGGGGGTTCTCCTTAGAGGAAAGGCTTCTGAGGTTCAAGGCATCGGCAATGGAAAGCGGGGCGCTTGAGGAGTATGGATGGCGAGCAACAACGAGATCGCGGATTCGATAAGGCATAGCGTTTCACTTGATTGCGATTTTCTTTTCGAGATGGCCCAAAGACAGGCCAGCGAAACAGAGCGTTTGATGTTTGCTAGAGAAATATCCCATATATGTTGCTCATATATGGGCAAGACAGATACACCTGGAAATTGATCTCTGATCATGAAGTCATTTTCGTTACACATGGCAACGGCTTTATTTGTAGTGTCATTATTCCTGAATGATGACTATTGACAGTAAAATGGGTACTTTTCCTTGCATACGCTCTCCACCCAATTCCTGTGACTGTAGTATCAGTTTATCCATAGATTATCATTATGCCATCATCAAAGTCGTGTCGCCCCAAGACGGATCCGAATATGTTCAAGTATTATACAGGAATATATATGTCATATGTGCATATCATTTCGTAAAGTATTTCGATATGTTATTTTACGAGAACATAAATTCCTTTAGCACAGGTGAACCCGAGAATTCAGGGTTCAGCATAATACAACTATGCACGTGGTCAGCGGTGAACATGCAGGGGAGGCGGAGAGGATAATGGATGAAGCTAGAACGAACGTACTTGAGGAAATACTGCAGCCCAGCCCTCCTCTTCTCCAGGAACCTGGGTCGGAATTTGGAAATTAGGCTCTTTGGCGGCAGCTCAGGTACAGCGGCCTCAAAGTTGGGAAACGTGCGCATCAGCCGCCACCGAAGGTCGTCAAACTCCGAGTACCGCTTACGTATATTCATATAGCTCCCCTGATATGACATGTTAGTCCCTCTGTAATTCCAGATTCAGAAACATGGGAGAACGTTTGTGTTCTTCCCGGGAAGACAAGGTCAAGAGAGCTTACACTCAGAGTTTCCACCCTGATATTCCAAACAACAAATGCGCCAATGTTAGTGGCGCTGCCGTTGACAATGACGTAGTCGGTGATCTCGACGCTCTTGGCCCAGCACGCATGATTCCTCTCGTCGAAGCTGCTGTTCTCATTGTCCCGCATCACAATGGCGCCAACCATGGACTCCTCCGATGCTCGCGACGGCGACCGGGCGTGGGTCGGATGCGACTGGTACCAGTAGGGCGGCGAGGTCACGGGCGATATGACGGGCGCATCATCCTCCTCCTCGGCAGGCGCACTACCACTGCCATTGCCATGGTTCCTTTGCGACGTTTCCGAGTCCGTCTCCGTGTCCGTCTCGGTGGCTGGCGGCGAGGGCGGCGTCTCAATGCTCGACGAAGGCAAGATTTTACGGGGCCCCAATGCGCCGCCTACGTCCCCAGTGCTGCCGATGGAAGGCGCTGCTGTTACTTGGGACGCCATTGAGAAAATAGAGGAGTGAGGTTTTACGGCCGAGCCGGCCGGAGGTAAGTTTCGCTCGCGCAAACTCCGCGATGTTTCGATGGTGGTCGAGAAAGTAAAGTACGTAGTTAATCTAGTGGTATACTATCGCTGACAGGGGTTCGATGATCGGATGGTACGGCGCTTTGTTGGGGCCGAGTGGATTGTTCAACGGAATTGTTCTGGAAGTACAGATCTGAAAATCTGGGGCGTGTGAAATATCGGCGGGGGGTACGACAGAATATGGGGGATATTTGAGGAGTATTAGGGAGAACGTGAGGGAAAATACAAATGTGAAGATGGAGAAATGATTGTGATCTGCTGTTTGCTATCTTTGACGCAAGTGCAGAAAAAAAAGAGAGACGATTACGTGTGCGGCTTCCCAAAGAAACAAGGCAAGTTTTGGTTTCCTGGGCTGCTCAGGATACTGAATCACTGAGAACACTCCCAAACGGGTAGTGAATGTGGGGTCCATCTGCAGGGGCTACAGGGGGGTCTTGTTGGCGGCAACGGCAGCGGCAGCCCGGCTAAAATCCCACCCCCTTCCTGCTATTGTCCTCCCCCCGTCGCCAATTTCCATACAAAAAGTGTCCGTGCACAGCATCAGCCGCAGCCCCGCCACACCGCAAGCCACACAAAAAGGTACATGTCCTTAAAACACCATAAATCCACGATATCTTAATTAAACAAAATGGGAAAAATGCGCAGATGCTTTAGGATTAGTTATTAGGGTTATTTAGCTTAGTTAGTGGTTAGGGTTAAGGGTCCGGAAGCTCGAGGGGCGGTGTGAGCCCTTCGTAATCTGGTATATGTTAATTGTGTTGTGCTGTAGGACGATGTATAGGGGGGAGGATAATAGCAGGAAGGGGGTGGGATTTTAGCCGGGCTGGGCAGCGGCATGGCACCATAATATGTACGCCTCGGGGGGTTGCAAGGGCTCACCGGGTCCAACTGCCGTCCAAACTCCAACGTCTTTGCGTGGTACATGCCTCAGTACCTTGATCTAGTGGCCGCTCTTGCATTCATTGAAATGCTGGGACAAAGGTTGTATCAGACCATATGGACATAGTATTACAGATAGACTTTACAGCTTGAGAAGGCTTCATTATTTGCATTTCTGTTCTGCCTGGATTGGCCTGTCTTTTTATTCGCAAGGGATTTGATGAGGACAGTGTATATGTGATGTCCTGACAAAACTACGTACAAGTCGCATTCAGTCATTTGCTGCAACCTCACCGGGAAACATTATGCACATGAAGCTATTCTGCTCTTTCTTGGGCATCTCAAGTTTATCGTACTCCATGATCTCTAGACTAGAAAGCATCTGAAAAAGCCAATGAAACATTATCTCATGTAACTCTATCCGTGGTATATGCTCAAATGGCAAAATTTCTGCGTTGTTCCTACTAACTAGCAGACCAAACATATCATTTATCGTTTTCGTCACTTTTTTTCTTCTAAATTTCTAATCATACTCGGAAATTATGTGGCGGTGAGAGATTCCTTTTCACCTGCTTAGGTGTATCTAATAAAAGGAAAGAACAGTTTGGGGACGAGGCATCTTTGATAATGGTTCATCGAATATGGGGGTAGTTGCGTTTTGCCGTTTGCAAAGAAGCATTTTCCAGGCAGCATAATCGCAAGTCTTATAAATAGATCATTCTTAGGGAGGAATTCTTTCTGGGATCTATTTGAGCATACACGATATCATGTTTGATATTTGTTGAAGATGGACCTCTAGAGTACGCCTCCTGTACACTTATACTACTAAACGCACAAGGCAAACATCCACATACACATCCGTCTACGAACATCACAATACCGTCACCAAGATGAATTTGTTCAAGGCTCAGTCCCTCATTCTAGCTATTTCGTCCCTCGTTTGGGTGGCTGCTGCCAACACTCTGGCTTGCGAGACCGAGTACACTTCAGGCCTACCCTCTGCCAATTTTACCCCCAGCATCTACGCTCGCTTTTGTGCCGAAGTCGACAAGTATGAGGGGCGCCAATCCGTGTCCTGGATAGTCGACATGACTGGACAAATGCTCGTCGACAAGCTCTCGCAGAATCCAGCTGCTTCTCCGTCTGTTGACACTGATTCGCCTTTCTTGGGGTACACCATTGATCTCGACTACAACCCAACAAACAAGGGCGTGGCATGTGAGCTGCCAACTGCTTGCGCCGCGAATTTCGAGGCTCTGAGATCTCGCTGTACACGGAGCGGATCCGAGACGAACCTCATGACGTACAAAGGTTCGCAAGGCTCCGGCTGCGGAATCTTCACCTACTACATCACACCTCCAAGGCGCGGCGACGGGGAGCGGCGCTGCTACCCCCTCAACTGTTTCGGCTCACACCACATGAGGGTACAGGAATGGGTGTTGGATCGCCTGCTTCGCACGAAAATCTGCACGGCAAACCGACCTCGAGTTATCGCCAATGAAAAGTCAACATGGTTGCAGGATGAGCAAATTTGGATCAATTCCGTTCCCTACGTTTTCGGTGTCTATTGGCTTGACGGCTGCTACCAGAAGCAGATGGACGTCGACTTCAATTTCCCCATCGATGAGAACAAGGATATCAACTGCTACCACCTGCTTTGGGATGACTACGCAAAATGTGAGCGCGGCCCCGTTACCTTTTTATTCGTTCATGGGACTAAATCATATATATCAGGTCTATCAAATGACGGGATTGGCGGCAACATAACTATTGGCTGTGTTGTATACGAGTACAAGACCATAGACCAGGGATAGATGCTCCTGTCTTTGCCAAAAATTGGGAAGCATGGAAAAATCCAGAGTCTGCTTTGCAGTCAACATCAAGGTCGAGGGGACGAAAAGAAACAAGCCGAATTCACAAGCTGCACCCAGGACATGTATACAGAGGCAAAGCCGACAAGGACAAAATGCCTTGGAAAGATAGCGATCTACGCTACTTCTACTGCGGTTATGAAACTATATGATTCTTTTGTTTTCAGAGTACTCAGTGTTCCCAAGAATCCAAACATATAGGAATGATGGGTATCCAAAACATACAAACGCTACCTATGCCACAAGAATCACTTGTTCCATCCCGTTAACCAAACCTGATTACGCCGGTACCAACCCAACTCCATCCCATCCAATTCATGATCCGGTTCGTAATATACGTTACTTCTTTTTAGTTCGAGTCCCCCTTCTTATATGAAATTGTCATCATAATGCACGTTGCCCAGGTGGACATTCTCATTTCCCCAGCTCAAGAAGTCACCCAAGTCATGGCTTAGATTGTAGCCCATGGGCACGATATCCACGTCGCCATTGTCGCTCGTCATGACCTGTAGATCCAGCATGGGGCTCTGAGGCATGCTGGCTAGGCTTTCTCGCATATCCAGTGCTCCTCCGCCCGACTTCTTCTTGGCCCCGACGCTGCTGTTATTGGACAGCTTGTGGTTACGGTGCTTGCGTCGTCCCTTGCGGCCGTTCTTGGTGCCGTCGCCCACGTCGAGATCCATGGAGCGGCCCTCTAGAACCGCCTTGCGCCGCAGGGTCTCCCACTTGTGCTTTGGGCTGTAGGGGTTGTCCCGGCCAATGTCTTGGTACAGCTGCGTGTCCTCGGGGTTGCTGTAGCCGGCGCTGTCCGAGGTGTCGCAACTACTACTGCTACTACTACTGGTGGTAGTGTCCGAAGGCCGCCGCGACGAAGACGACACAGGGAACAAGCGTGAGGATGATCGGTAGTGGTTACGGTGCTGGTGGTGGTCCTTGTCCACGGACGGCGAGGCGACGAGGGCTCCGTAGCCGTCATCGAACCCCCAATCGTCCCACCAGGCACAAATGGCGTCGGCGTCGTCGGCCGCGTGCTGCCGCGCCAGACGCTCGTTATTGTCATTGTTGAAAAAGTACATGTCGCCGGCACCGCCCAATATGGCCATTTGAAAGGCGGTCCAGTCGAGGCCGCCGTCCTCGCCGCCGAGAATTTGCGGCTCAGGGCAGAGGTCCGCTCGCGCGAGCCGGATGGGCCCGTGCCGGAAGCGCGGCGCCGTCAGGGTGTAGGGGGTCGAGCGCAGGTAGACGTAGTCGGGGTCCAGAGTAGTCGTGGTGGTGGTGGTGATGCTGGCAGCGCTGTCGCTTCTTCTGCCTTTGGCCGGGCCGTGGGTGAGGAACAACTCCTCATCCCCGCGGACTGTGGTGTTTTCGGATATTGTCGGTAGCTCGGGAATTTTGCGCAGTATGTACCGGCTTGGGCTTGTCGTTTGACTGTGCTGGTTTGGGTGGTCATCCTGGATCGTTGATATCTTGGCAGCAGGGTCGGAAGAGGGCAGAACTCTTGAGCCTGTGGCCTTGGTTTGTCCTAGAAATAGTTCATCATTGTTGTTTTCGTTGGTTACTATCACATTCTTTGCTGTGCCCTTGAGAACTGCAGGATCCGGTCTCTCCTCGATCGGCGTACTGGCCGTGAGCTTGACACCCGATGATCCTATCCTCGACGGCAGGTCATCCATGTGGAACGGTTCGACCGGCGTATCGACTGTCTCGGTCTCCAAGGCAAGGGATGTCTCACTTGCTGCCGCCTCCCTGGCCGCCAGCTGAAGCTTGGACAACCTGCGCAGCTTATAAGCCTCCAATTGCGCCGGCGTCAACATTTCATCTGCTTCGATTTTCTGGAATAGTTTCCCGCTCAATAAATCCGACATGTTCTCTGTCCATTTTGAATTGTTCTTGCTTGCCGGCTTGGGGCCTAGCGACTTGCGATGTGATTTCATTGGTTGTCGTGCCTTGGTTGATTTCTTCCTCTTGACTGTCTTGACCGATGGTTTCCGTCTTACTGAATTAGCTGGCGATATGGGTGTTGTTGCTGTAGATCGAGCGAATCGATATGTCTTCTTGGGCTTTCGTTGAACAGATGCGCGCCTGCGTGGGGCAGAGGCATTCGCTTCTGCAGGTGGTAATCTTGGTGTTTCATTGAAGGATGTGCGGGTGGCGTTGACTTCTCTGAAAGAATTCCCAATCTTGAAGGCCTTGTTGGCTTCTTGGATGAACTCTTCGACGCTGTGTCTGACGCCAGTATCGGTGGCGTCGAGCACACTACTGCCTGGCCGGCTTGTGTCTTTGTCCTTGTCCTCTGCGCTTGAAGGCATTGATTCTTGGATCTGATCAACGTTGGTCCTTGACGAGTTGAGTCTGCTCTGCGTGGGTGTAGAGTCTGTATCATTGTCTCGCTCAGACAAGGGCGATGAGGTTGCGTTGCCGTCGTAGCTGGTGGTACTTGATGCGTGTAATGACAGCTCGCTGCTCTCGTCCCTTGACCCTAGCGAACAAAGAGTTGACCTGCTCCTTCCGGCGAGACTCGGGGATCCGTGCCTGTCGCAACTACACAATGAACTAGCCGAGGATGATGCCGATGTCTCAGTCGATGACAGCGGCAGCAGAATGCTCGAGATATTATACGGGAGGCTCCGCGGCCTGAAGCTGAATTTTGAAGTCGAGGACCATGATTTGCCCTGTTTCCGGCTTGTAGTGAACCATGACTCCTTTCGCGTGTCTTTGGAATCTGGATTGCTGGGGTCTTGGAAGCCTTCATCGCCGCTGCATTCCCTCTCCCTGAGGTCGACCGACGATCGTTGTTCCGACCTCTTGGACACTAATCTCCTGATACTAAATCCAGACATAGACATGGTGGCGTGTTCGTTGGAGCTTGACCTCATGCAAGGGCAACCATAGCAAGCAAGCAAGCAAACAAAGCGGGTGGGCTTGGTGGCAGGCGGGAGAGAAAATCACACAGCATATATGGGGTTCGATACCCGCCAGTACGGTGTCACCAGAATTAGATGAGAGAGGGGAAGTCGTCTGATAAGTACAAGATGGTATGACTTGAAGCATATTCATCACTCACGACACTGCATATAGGTAGGACGAAAAGAAATGTCCATATTTGGGGTTGGGGGGGAGGGAAGGAGATGTGTGTGTGTGTAGTCTTCTTTGCTTGGATACACAACAATAAATTCGGACCCCTCTTGCGAACAAAGTGTTTGTAAAGCAAAAAGAGGAGGCAGAGGCAGAATAATAATATGGGCATACATGGACGATGACTGACACGAGTGAGGCGTCAAGGATGGTGTGTTGTGCAGAAATGCTGCTGAATGTTGGTATTGCACCCATGGGGGGGAGGGGTGTAGAGGACGGCAATTTTTGGATATATTTTTATCGATTATTGGCCCATTCGGAACAGATTCGTCGGCTTTTCTTGCATACACCCCTGCCCATAAGGCATGCAGATCCGCAAATATTACTGTGCATTACAAAAGAAGCAGCAGCAGCAGCCTGGCCTGGGAAGGACAAAAAAAAAAAGCCTTGGATAGCGGCTTATGCTTATTATGGCTATACCGAATGGAGCCTCCCCGCGCCACGATTGTACAAACAAAAATCCATCGCCAAAGGAGTGGATAGAGTTGGCGAAGGCAAAAAGAGAGACCACGACCATGGAACCGGTATAGGATCAGATAGATAGATTTGCCTGGAAGCAAGTCACAGCAGCAGCTTGCACACGCAGGGCTGTCTAGCCTCTAGACAAAAGATGAACGGTACTTCTGACGAGCGTATGCGCATGCCGAGTCAAAAATATATATACAGGTGCATAGGTAGCGCAGACGGATACATGTAAAAATATATACAGTACATACTTGCTGCGCTTGTAGCACAAGACCAACAACGGCACGTCGCATACGGGCGCATACGAGGGGTGGCTACTATTGAACCGACCTTGCTGTGCGACACGATTTTTGCGCAGCAGCCATTCACAATGCAGAATGGCCGCGATACCCGCCATGGGGATATTGCTTGCCAACCAGGAAAGGCCTGGCAACAAGGGCCTTGGTCGGCGGCTTGTCGCCTGTGTTCCGAGTAGAGTTCAGAGTTATTGCGATAGAGCGAGCACAACAGCCAAAAAAAGAGATCGTGGTCCGATGTGTCGAAAATGACGACTCACAGGAATTACGAGCTTGTATGCGCCGGATGTCGATTCCTGATTGTATGATTGTAGCGCCCGCATGATGTGCTGCAGGGCAGGGAGGAGTGGATTTGCGCAGGGTCGGTTAGACGACGACGACAACGACAACGAAAACGGGGGAGGAAATTAAATCAGTCGTGAAAACATTGTCTTTGTCATTATCGTTATAATATTACCGTTATGATCACCAGTAGTCGAGTACGCAAATGCTGTGTCTAGCTTTCCCCCATCAGAGGAACGAAACCGAAGCCCATGTGCTTGTCCATGTTGCGTTCCCGTCAAAATGTCTTAGATCAGCAGATAGATACTGCAAGCAAGCAAGCAAGTAGGGCGAGACCCGAGCAAAGGATTGTCAAACGGGAAACTAAGAATGCGGGATAGCGGGACAATCATGATTATGATGATGATGATGATTATGGTGGGAAGGGAATGCGGATTGGCCCCATGATCAGGTGGTATGCAAATAGGATGCAACTAGCCTTATTTCAGCCCCCCTTGGAGGCAGGGAATGGAATGCCAATGATACATAGTGGAGGTGTAAAAAAGACAGCTGTCAGAGGCCCGTCACTGTCAACGTCAGCCATGTCATTTATTTTGTATCCTCCGAAATAAATTAAGAGGCATGACCCATTGCCCAGTCGCTTAAGTTGACTGACAGGTGATAGGAGGAATGCCGAGCTGAGCTGCCAACATTTATTTGACTGCAGTGATGGCTGACGTTGGCTTGGAGGGGGGTTTATCGTTGCGAAAACGGGCGGGCGGCAATGATTTCAGTGGCGGGCCGCCGCATCCGTCGATCTACCTAGTCGCCATAAGTCGTCGTTGTCGTCGACCACTCACTCTTGTTATTTGCTTTCCGGACTTTCCTAGAGACGCCTTGGCATCTCGCATCTCGGGTGCGGATTTCTTATCCTTGGGACCATTAGGCAGACTTTAGAGAGGGGTGAAAAAAAAAAAAATGTGCCAGTCATGGGTTCTTCCAACTTGTTCCAACATATGCCGGTTGTCGCTGGTCCCGGTATAAAGAGTGACAGGGAAAAAAAAATAAACTCGACGCAATATTTGGAGTCGATTCGCGAGATTAAGGTGCCAACAAAGACGTCGCCCTAGATTGCATACAATCAATTTCTCACCACAAATGCCAAAGGTCTGCATATCAACAACCATGCTTACTGAGACTAGCCCTGGAGAAAAAGAAAGACCCCCCCCCCATCTTATACAACTTGGGTTCATGTTGTTGCGTCTCCAGTATCCTGATTCCTGGGACTCGGTCCCGTTCCCAAGTTCGAACCCTTGGCTCCTGCGCCTTACATTTTGCTCGGGACGTACAAGGTCTTGATCCTTCCACAGACACAGGCTTGAATACGCCACCACAATGCAAACCCGAGGCTTCTTTCTTCAAGTAAAAGAGTAGTCCCAGCATCGTTGTCTCCAGACTACCGATGACTACTCTATAGATACATTCATACATACTCAAGGGCGAGCTAGACTTCATGCAGAAGTCCGGAGTCTTTGGTTGAACCACCACCTCCTACTCCAGAGAAGAACCAGCATTCCACATTGATTTATACTTGCCATTAGTGGGTCGTATAAGCAAGGGCCATATGTAGGCAAACAAAAGTTCAAAGTTCAGGTGGCCAACTGCAAGGAAGCTGTACCCATGATGCGAGGATCGAAAAGAAGCAACATGGACATCCGGGGAAATTGAGAAAGGGGCTTGAGGGCGGAAAAAGGTTGGATCTTGGTAGGACTTGAAGCTTTCGGGACTGCCCGTTTTCCGTGCCGGAAATATTTTATTACCTGCCCACGACAATATTCACGAATGACTGGATGCGTGATGGCGGGCAGCTCCGTGGCGCCGCCATGTACAAATGCAGGTTCTGTATTTATGAATGGCGTAATTGTCAGTGCCCGCCACAATTACCTTGAGAAAATTTTTACCTTGTTAAGAGGGCAAAGTTGGCGAAGCAGAAGCGGGCCCAACTGGATATTACTATCGTGCCACGTCCAAGATAGTCACGGCGCCACAGAAGACTATAGGCCTGCCCATGTGGGGATGCCGGAAATGCTACCAATATACTTGGTACTAGCACTTACAAGAGGCTGGCTAATGGCCCAAGGCCAGACCAGACAACAAGTCTTCCCGCAACTCACTGTGGGCTGCACTATTTGGCGTTTGGTGGATAAATCGGCCGTTCTCGAGCTGCCTATACTTGTCTGTATTCATTAGAGCGGCCACATTTCAAAGGTTGAAAAAAAGTAGAAAGAAAAAGTAGAAAGGGGAACTAGAGGAAGAAAGATCATGATTTTTGCTCAAATTGGATTCAGTTTTTTATTTTGGATTTACTTGATTAATTGCTCAACGTAACAAAAAAGAACAAGGTCGTGCAGTTCATGGCTCATATCTCATAATGTAGTAAAGACTGGCAAAGTCCATCGACTTTCTTAACCGGCGGGCTCTTTATGAGCACCAGCGGTTCCCAAGATTCATCATTTCATAAAATTCGTCATCATTATTGAAGCAACAAAGAAAAAAATAAGCCATCGTGTCCAAAATTGGTCTTCATGATTGTTTTGATTGGATGACTTTGTCGTAGCGTAGGGCAATGACTGTGAAGCGGCGCGGGGAGGTGATGGTTGCCGCCACTGAGGATACTTGAGGTATTGGCACAGTCTTTGATGTTTTCGTGCCTCAATAAAGTGTGCCCGGCTTGCCGAGTATTATATAGGCGGCTGAAAGTTGCCGAGTTCTTTGTAGAGCCAGAGCTGCCACTTGATCCTCAAAGCTCCAGACACCTGGCAGGGAGAACCATGTCTTGGTTCTTGTCTGCCTCCATGTGTTCCCGTGTGCTTTGGACTCATAGGACTTCGTTGGCCCTCTTCATGTGGAGGGGAGTGGCGGTCTTGAGAAAGCATGCCGCTGCCTCGGTGGGCACGTGGACGTACTTCTCGGCAGGCTCCTCTTCTGTCGTCGGGACGGCATCGTAGCGTTGCTTCCTGAAGCCCGAGACGAAGACCCTGAACTTCTTGATGGTCTGAGTCTTGGCCTCCTTGGAGTGGAAGGTGGTGACGGTGGCAGGAATGTGAGCCATGTTGATTGTATTGAATTATTCTTGTGCTTGATAAAGTCGTGATAGAGATAGACTTGTGCTGCTTGGCTGGATGCTTTGGCTGAAGATGTGATTAAGGTTGCGGGTTGTTTGTGCTGTTGACAGAAAAAAACAGCCACATATGCAAGGGACGGCAAAGACCCTTATATCTCCAGATCCAAATTCAGGAGTCCACATGCAGATCTAAACTCTCCACTCTCGTGGATATCTCGGACATGGGAGACATCGTCGCCTTCGTGCCTCACACAGCATCTTGAGATCTAAACTAAAATTGCCGGAGGTCTCTGTCCGAGGGCAATTTAGCCATGTAGACCTCGTAACTTCATCCAATGGCAAACTGTCACTTGAGATTGAGCGAGGCTGTCAACTTTCAGTCTAACGAACAGTGTAATAGCCTCGATGGGCCTCGATGGGCGTTCCCCATGTGTCCTTTGGTGGCAGAGTCACCGCACTATAAAATTTAGCTGGGAGCGAGTATCACGGTCCCGAAAGGGAACTTGCGACTGTCTACGATTAGCTGCGGACGGCCTTGTATGCAACTGTGTATATGGGCAAAAAACAAGCAAAGATTTCGCACGAAACTAGTTGACAGGTCTTGGACAGGGTCTTTAGCCTCATCTCTTTGCCCTCAGCTCTGCGGATAGCTAGAGCAGCGCCTGGCCTTACATGGTGCAGTTGAACCTATTGTCTTGTTAGCTAGATTGGGTATGGTAAGGTATAGACGGGTCCGGAACAGGTTGCCCGATCCAGCCACTGTGTCTCTACTGATTGGACCACACGCCCCGATGGCCACAAGAAAAGTCAACTTTCCTCGTGGCTTTCAAACAATGCGAGTGAGTAATTTTGAACTTTGAATATGTTTTGCTTTGGAGGCGCAACAGTTGCGAGATTCTTGATGACTATTCCAAATCAGGCTCGGATTCCGAGAACGATAGCCCTGTGAGGATCTCACTCTCTTGTTATTTCCATGAAAATCAGTGTATGCGCCCGATGATCTTTCGTGCGCAGTCGTTCGCCTAGGATAAAGCTATATCCATCAACACTACTCGTGATCAACCATTCTCTTCGATGAGCTGTTGCTTAAAGATGATTCGTAGATGAACATGAACAGAACGACGGTTCGGTTTGATCAAGATGCTCTCTATTCAAACATAAAATGTTTATTCAATCTAATGCAAAGGCGAGGCGGAGTTTCAGACAACAGATGCCCAAGTAAAGCTCCTATGAATTCCAAAAGGCTATAGAAGTCGCATTCGCTTGAGTATTAGTCGAATCTGAGGTTCAAATGCCAAATATCATTTAGACCCTCTGGCCAGACCGCGATCAAAGATTGCCTGGATGGCAGCAATTCACATTGGCTGTCTAACGTAGTCGATATGGCTCATAGCTTCGTGCGTAACAATCGCCATGTCTTACCGTTGAGCGGCTGAGAGCCAGCAGAGCGCAGCTTGATCTATGTCTCTCAGCCAGACACGGTTATCGCAAGAAAGAAGCTCCAGTAGGTAACCCAAGGGCTAGAACCTCGCTGTATAGGCTCATCTTGGTAATCTCAGAACTGCGAGGGTTCGTATTGTGGAGTAACACAGAGGTGGCTGATGAAGTGCATCTACAACTTTAGTGAGGGAGTCTTGAGTATGCTTCATCGAAACCATGGGCGTTCCCAACGCACGCATATGATCATCAGCCACAGACATCCAGACTCTTCCATGGACACCACAGCTGCATGTCACGGGGGCAGGCATCGAATCTGCCGCCGGAATCACGATCGAGCGGGATCGTGGGATCTAGCAGCAAAAAGGACAGATCTAACGGTGCCGAGGGTGCTGGCCTAGGATTCGGAAGACGACAATGCCGTGCTCAGACCCAGCCCAGCAGACTCCACTTCCCCAGATAGACTTCTGCCATGGATCTCTCTACAGGTGCCCGAACCAATCACACCCTCGTGACGCCAAGACATGTCTCCCGGCGAGCATATTAGAGTTGAAGACAAACCCCTCGACTTTCGGACGTAACTAGTACAGATGCCTCCAAGGGAGTCTCACAGTCGCCGGCAAGCCGACCGGCATCGTGAATATCTCGAGCAATCAGACAATCTGTCAAGGCATTCCGGCAAACTGTCCAGGCACCATGTATTATCTTGAAGAAGACAAACAACGGTGTCTTTTTTGTACATGTCAAATGGCAATCCCTGAGTTGCAAGAGTGACTGATCTGTAGTGCTCATGTATCGCAGCCTATTTACATGAGACTCATACACAGTTTAGCCCAGGTCCCGTGACGCGTGACCGTCACTCGAATTCATCATCTGCCTCATCAGGGCCAGCGTCCTCCTCATCCTCCATTACACTTTCCGCGTAGGGAACAAATCGAAAGTCCAGAAAGCTGACATCGCTACCTTCAACTTCGACCATGAACTGCAGACTCAAAACCCCTTGGCCATCGCCTCGGAAGCTCACTTTACTTGCAATGCGCATCGCCTCGCTTGCCGACTTGACGAGATCAAATTTGAAGCCTTGAGTCCATTTCTCACGTACAGAGAATGTTTCGAGGAGATCCCGTCCATTCGTAAAGTCGACGCTTGCGCTACCAAGGTTCCCGCCGCTCGCAAGGCCCAGATATGGCGCGGTTGGCATAGCCGTAATGGTAATGCGATCAGGAGACATGGGTGCCAACTCGGACAAAGCGTCTAGCAACCACCTTGCTTGCATAATGATCTTGAATGTCAAATCCGTGCGGTCGAAGGGGATATCGTCAGGTCGATCGGGAGTGTAAGTCATCATGTTGCATTGTGTCTTGACACCCGTCTCCTCCATGATGATACTCAACGGCGAGCCATCTTCCTCGTATAGTAGTGAGCATGTTCCTTGAATGCCCAAAGTCTGGTTACTAAAGGCATCTGGACGGTAATTCCTCAGATTGCTCCGGTAGGGTTCTGCGTCAGCTTTGGCTTGTCTAGCGGCCATATCCGTGGCACCAAAGATTAGCAATGCCTCTAGAAAGGCGGCGAGGTTGATCTGAAATTGAGGGAGGGATGTATCATCATCATTGTCCGGAAGGTTCAGAGTGTACTTTGTGAACAGTGCCTTGTCAAGAAATGCAACGCCTAATATACCAGTCATTATTAATCCATTCCACATGTCCTGCTGCAGCAGTGGGAAACGACAGCGGGGCGTCCTACCTTGCATTACCCTGGAATGGTCGGCAGAGAACCTGATGCCCTCTTGAGTAATCTGTACGTGGGCTTTTGTGGTGAAGCTGATGCATTTCAGCAGCTGATGGATTTGTCTTGTAGAGCTGGTAATGGCTCGAAAGAGTGGCTGCTCAGGCGGCATGGACGCAATGGTGGATGCCATGATGCAGAATATTCAGATTGGCAGATGTTTTAATGGCTTGAGCGCGAAAGCTCGCGGATGATGGTAGATATGAATGCTGTTGATCACAGTAGAACTTTTGCGCGCCTTCCTTATTTGATCTATTGTACAGGCCTGATCGTCTCTCGGGGGGTTTTGTTTGTTTGTTTGCAGGGCCTTTATATGGGTATCTCTTTTCTTTTATATACGTCTAGACGTAGACTCCAACCGCGCAGAACATGTAGACCGTGCCGAACCTGTTGAATTGTGAGAATTGGTAACTTGTGGAGTGCAAATGGTAGACGTACGCCAATGCCAACGAAGCTGGAACGCCAATGAGGGGAATGTTCACAAGAGATCGGTCTGTAGAAATTGATGATTAGCAATAGTCGTTCCGCTGAAGAATAGATCGTGACTCACTCAGCGCAAAGCCACCAAACAAGGCGAGACCAATCAGTACCAGGCTGAAGCCGACCAAGAACTGGGTGCCTTTGCCAACGGTAGGGAGAAAAGGGCTACCTGGAGCATCCCACTGCGCGACAAGAGAAGGATCCATACGGGAAGATTTTCTGATGTATGTTGGTGTGAAGGAAGAGGACGAAGTAGGGAATGTCGATTGCAAAGAGTGACGACGGTCCGATGGTGAAATTGAATAGTTGCAGAAGATTTGAAGTTCTATTCAATAGAGCGTCGTCGGCTTGGAAGCTCGCTTTCAGTTTACGTACCCCCCCAGAAGAAGCGTCGCGTTGCCAGAAGCCAATGGGCGGGCCAATGCCAAGCTGCAAGGTGTCCAGTCCTGCTAGAGACCCCCAAACTTCCACTGAGCGCCCCTAGAATAGCTTAGCTCGGATTGTCTTGGAGGAAGATCCCCCATTGGTCACCCCACCGATGATGATCCCCGCCCTGTCCCACTCATTGTGTGGGATCGCTTACTTAATGCCATTCGCCCTATGTCACGACGCGACAACGACATCAGTCCATCGACAATTGCCATCGTCGCATCGCTGTTTACTTGCCAGTCACGTCGCAAAGATGACCAAGGACGAAAGTGAGTTTGTCTTCATGTTGCAATGTACTCTGATATGATGCGACGCGAGCTGACCATGATGTTTCCCCTCTAGGTGGCAAGCGCAAGGCAACCGACGAGCCTAGCTCGCCAACCGCCTCCAAGCGAACCAAAGTCGAGTCGACAGAACCCGAGAGCAAACCTGCCATGAAGCCGATCCCTTTCCCAGAAAAAGTGAATATTCCTCGTCCCTGCTGGAATACCTTGCAGGCCCTCACATGTTCTGCTGCCAGTGCCAGCAGAGATGCCATCGCGCCATGGCTCGTTTAACACATTGCATTTGCCGTATCAATTCCAACATCGCAGGAAGTGCATTCGTCTGACTTTCCCAGGCCAGCCAGTGCTGCCTCAATATCCATGCTGCTGCAATTAATATCAGTTTCACTAACTCGAATACCACATAGCTCGGTGTCATCGAAGAGCGAAATGGCGAGATCGAGTTTCGCGTTGTGAACAATGACAACAAGAGGGAATCGCTCATCATCCTGACTGGCCTGAAATGCATTTTCCAGAAACAGCTGCCAAAGATGCCCAAGGACTACATAGCTCGACTTGTCTACGATCGGACGCACTTATCTATAGCAATCGTCAAGAAGCCGCTCGAGGTTGTTGGTGGCATCACGTATCGTCCATTCAAAGGCCGCCAGTTTGCCGAAATCGTCTTCTGCGCCATTAGCAGTGACCAGCAAGTCAAGGGTTACGGTGCGCATCTCATGTCGCATTTGAAAGACTACGTCAAAGCCACCAGCGATGTCATGCACTTTTTGACATATGCCGACAACTACGCCATTGGTTACTTCAAGAAACAAGGTTTTACCAAAGAAATCACACTTCCTCGATCGGTCTGGATGGGATATATCAAAGATTATGAAGGAGGTACTATCATGCAGTGCTCCATGCTGCCACGAGTGCGCTATCTTGAAATGGGCCGCATGCTGCTTAAGCAGAAGGAATGCGTCCACGCCAAGATTCGCGCCTTCTCAAAGTCACATGTCGTCCACCAACCCCCAAAGCAGTGGAAGAATGGAGTGACGTCGATAGACCCCATGTCCATCGACGCGATCAGAGAATCTGGTTGGTCACCAGACATGGATGAACTATCGCGACAACCTCGTCACGGCCCCAACTACAACCAGCTGCTTCACCTTCTCAACGATTTGCAGAACCATCAATCTGCCTGGCCTTTCCTGATTCCCGTCAACAAGGATGATGTGGCCGACTATTACGATGTCATCAAGGAGCCCATGGACCTGTCCACCATGGAGGCCAAGCTGGAAGCCGATCAGTACAGCACACCCGAGGAATTCATCAAGGATGCCAAACTCATCTTCGACAACTGCAGGAAGTACAATAATGAGACTACTCCCTACGCCAAGTCTGCGAACAAGCTTGAAAAGTACATGTGGAACCAAATCAAAGCCATCCCCGAGTGGTCGCATCTTGAACCGTAGAATGGTGTTAAGATGCACCGGGGACGGCCACGAAGAAATCCACTGCCAACTGTGAAGGAATAGTTCTGTTCATTCAACCATCGCAAGCATAGCAGATTTTAATTTTCTGATGCGAAGGACGAAAGGAACATACATTTTGCCTGCGCTGTTCAAGTGCAACGTACATAATATTTAACTAGCAGATGCCTCCAGAGATACATCCTCCAGACAGTATCACGACAAGATGCTGGTGGTATGTCTCACATTCTCTCTAAGGGAAATGCGGAGAAGGGAAATAGCGCCCACTCTCCAAAGCGCATTATCTCAGGTCAATGCTTGGTTAGACACGGAGCCCCAAGATAGAGGGCAGGACAGAATTGCCTAGAAAGGTATCATCAAGTGGCGGTCAGGATAGCTGCGCCAAGACGAAGAGGGCAACAGGGGTTGGTATTTTGGGGAGTTGCAAACAAATAATCAAACAGGGGTCGAGATTTGTACTGGCAAGATGAGCACATCGCTGGTCAAGTCGAAGGGAAGACGAAGGCGGGACTTGACATGACTATTTCATGAGAGCTACTATTTTGGATCACGCATTACGAATCAAGTTTATAGCCGTGCAAAACCGGTGTCCATGTATACAGAGTGATTTTATTTCCCCAGTCTGTCTAGAACCAACAAAGTAATCAATGGCTAACCTAACCTAAAAGCACCAAAAATCCATTCGGATATCAGAGGATAAAAACAAGGTAGGCAATGCTTATGCTCATGACCCAAGAACCCTTCCCTAACAAATATGATAACGCCAGGCCATGTCAAGGAAATATAGGCGTCATGATTCGCCTTTTTGTCAAGTGGATCACCGCTCATATGAAAGCCGACAAGCTTGGCACAAACGTGCTGTACACGCTGCCTCTCCTTCGCCAGAGTTGTTTAGATTGTATGGCACGCCGATAGTATGTGGGACTGAAGTATGCGAAAAGTCGAAGAGGGGTATCATGTCAAGTCAAACGGCGACTTTATGTCGAGGCCAACATGTTTCCTGGCAGCTCTGATAATCAAGCCCCTGGTTGTGCAGTGCGGTTGTATCGCACATTGTCAGAGCCTGCGTTTGCGCCGTTGTCGCCATGGGGCAAACTGAGACCTGAGTAGGGACGCCTCCATGCTGCAGAGGCAAGAATATTCCGCGCAGAGCGCGCCGAGCCCTCAATTCGGGACGGTGATGCCTCCCTGTTGCGCCTTGCTTCTGCCTCTGTTGCCAAGGTTCGCCGGAGCAAGTCGTGGAGAAACTCTGGCACCTGATCCCATTGGTTGGCTCTAGCAGCACTAAGCATAGATGGAGGGAACAAGACTTGCGGAATCAGTGCGCTGGCCGGGTCGCTGCTGGAAGAGAGAAAAGGTAATGCGCCAGAATCGATGGCAGTTTTTAGCCACTGCTCCCACTCTTCGTCTATCGGCGCCGTTGCGTCTCCAGCTTCACGACGTGCCAGCAGGCGCTGATTCAGGGAAATGCCGACACTGTTGAGCTCTCCGTCGCTGTCGTCCATGTCTTCGTCAACCTCATCCTGCTCCTCTTCGTCCTCTTCCTCGTCTTCGTCTTCAGGCTCGACTACCTGCGGAATCCGGTCTGCACGTGGCCTATCCTCGACCTCGACCCATTGGCCGACCTCGTCTCCGGCGGTATCTCTGATGACAACACCAGCGTCCCGTTCGAAGCGCTCTTTGGCCCACTTGGTACCCTCCCATTTGGTCAGATTCGAGATTTCGGAGTTGGTCAGGCGCAGACCGTCAAACGCTCGAAATAGGCGGCGGTGCCAGGGCCAGCGGCTTAGTCGGATACGGTGAATGCGATGGCAGTAGTCGAGGCCGGGATACTTGGCTTCCTGTGTATCGAGATGACCGTAGAAGGAGTGTACCTCCTGGCGGACTTCTAGGATCAGGTGTCGGTGCAACAGGGAGTGGAAATGTTGGGGGTCCGTCGAGCGAGGTTTTGGGAACATGTACTCATAGACGAGCTGGTCGACGGGAGTGCCCTTCATCTTGGCGAGAGGTGTCAGGGCTCGATGGTCGGATTATGCGCATGTAGGGAACGTTGTCGTCCACCTAAATGATATATCGATGAACAGAGAGGTTTTGAGCCTGGTTGATGGGTGCGAGAAATAGTGTTCTAATGCACAGTTGTAGGCGGGCGCCCGGTGCGACTGCGGCTGCGGCCTCAGGGCGGTTCTTCTGCGCGGATTTTCTAGAAACGGCGGCGGTGAAATGTGGTGAGATGGCCACGTCGTGTGAAGAGAATGAAAGTGGTAATATTTGCTGATCGAAGAACAAGGTTTCGGGTAGCCACGAGAAGGAGTGGTAGTAGCGAGTACCAAGTGGTGTGTCGGTCGTGAGAGGCAGGCGATAAAGTTGAGGCGGCGACTACGGGAAACGGGTTTGTTGCCGTAATGGCAACTTGATGGTGCGGTGCCTGAGAGGGGCGGCCGCCTTTTGGTGGGTATGAAGTAGAGAGCAGAGAACAGAAAGATGAGTGGACTGAGGAAGGATCGCAGTGGATCCAGAAACGAGGTAGAAATTCTATGCAAAGAGTCGAAGAAATTCGCTTGTCGTTTGGTGATGGGAAGAAGGCTGTCCTGGGTTTGTCTGTGGTCGCCGTAGAAGGAAAGATCAAATGCCGGTCAATCGGGAAAAGAAGAGGGAAGATTGAACGAATTCTCAGCAGACCGAGTGGCCGAAATGCGGCTTCGGCGTTGGCGTGGGAGGTGCGAAGGTAGTAGTAGTAGCAGTAGGTACCTTGTAGTAAATGTTTGGTCCTGGAGGGTCCAGTCAGGGAACATTGGCAAGCCAAACTACATGCAGTCCAGCGAGGTACCCTGCTAATGTACCTAGTAGAGATTGGAGGTCCCCTGGTTTTCGGGCTTACAGGTCCCTGAGTTTGCTGGGTTGGAAATGCGACGAGGGCTGCTGATGAAGGCTGGAAGGACGATCTAGGCAACTAGGGTAATAAAGTAATCTGGTCATGGTCAATCAAGCAATCTGCCACCACCACCACCCACGCCAGCGAGGGCATGTGGACTTGGACTACACGTGAACTAGAATAGATGTACCCTAAGGGAAATTGAGCGAAAAGAGTAAAGAACAAATCCAGAATAGAGGTAGACTGAGGTCCATCGTACGTAAAACCAACGTGTGTGTGTGTGGAAGACGCGGCTGCGGTCAGGGCTCGCTCGGGACAGGACAGGTACACCAGGTAGAAATGAGCAAAGGGATGGCTCATCTCATTCATTACCTGTACACCATAAGCCCTGGGATGGACAGGAACCAGACACCAGACAAGCATCGGCTTTCAGGTGCGTCCAGGGGGACTGGTTGTTTTCTCTTTTCGGTACGTACTCTGTAGTGCGCCTAATGCATGCAGCCCGTTCGCTTAACGAAGGGGTAAAGAAAATTCAATTTGATCTGATTCGGATCACTTATTAATACAATGTAGGTACTTGTATCGTACAGGGCATCAAGTTACACTGCTCATGGGAAGGGACAAAAAAAAACCTCCAAATAGGAACTTCTTTCCTCTTGCCCACCCATCAGCTCATAGTGTCTGCCAAGATTTACATAGCGATTCAAACATGGCATTATGGTTTATGGTTTGATTTGGAAATCCCCTCGGGCCGTCCCCCCCCAAAGCTGCATAGTGATACGTAAACCAGCAAAGCAGCCATCGTCGATTATCAATCCTCACCCATTCATCTCTCGCACCCCTGTCCAGCCTGGCCCTTTTTGCTGTTGACGCCCGACAAATCGCCAAGACATCTCCATGCTCCTTCGGAAGACTGGTTGGGGGGTCCACCGATCTGCGGGCAGCGGCTCATTGAATCGTGGGAGGATCCATCGACAACATATCATTATATGCACCAGCACTTGTCAAGCAACCACACCCATCCACGCCACTGTTACCCATGACCAAATCGGTTCATCTGCATCCAAACACGCTGTCAACGTCTCGTCTGAACTGGAGATGCGACACCAGACATTCGCCAGATGCAAGCAGAATCAGGTCTCTAGCATCCGGCATCGAGACTTTGTGTACTCTGTATATGCAGCCCATTGCATCCAATAAACACCTCGACAGTAATTACAATAACTAAGTAAAACTTTTTGAATCTGGTAACACAAAGCAGCCCGAGAAGAAAAAAAGGTCCCTAGCGTGGGACGGAGAATGACCGGTTTTTGTCTGATTTGGCATCATTGAAATCGATACACATGTACACACAACAACATCCATATCCCTGAGTCATTCCGCACGCAACGGCCGAGCCACTCCGGGTATCCATCCATGAAACCCCAGAACTGGCGGGTTGCCGGTGGTCATGTCATGGCCAGCTAATAATCATCATTCATACTTCGAATCACAGACATCTCAACTTTGCGCCCCTGCATGGATCCGGCATATCGCATTTATCCAGCTCTTCGACACAGCATGTCCGAATCTTGACGGTACATTAACCCACGGCCTAGGCTCTCGTGTACAGCAGTCGGATCCTGCCCAGTGCTATTCTGTGCTCTGCATGCACGACTATATGAATGGCTCTAATCCAATTCGCTCTCTGATGTATCACATATAGAGGCTGTGGTTGACACTACGAGATATAAGAGTTCTCACGGTATCCTGCATACATTTGGTGGGAATGTCTGGAAATGTCATATAGTCGAATGGTGATGTTCTACTCTCTCCCTGCTTATGCCCGTAGTCTATCGGCTGACTTGCCCTTGGAGTTCTTCTTTCCATTATCCTTTATTAATTGCTGCCAAGGCCGAAAGAGAAAGAGAAAGAGAAACGAAAAAAGAGAAGGGGAAAAGGGCCATATCAATACGGCCTTACAATCTCTTAAGCTTGATACTTGTTTGCCACTGCAATACACACAATAACAACTTGAGCATATTAAGTCACCATCAATCATAGGAAATCCGAATTAAACGTTAATCATAGACTCATGCTCGCTACATACTACACGGAAATCGATATACACTGGCTCATGAGAAACAGATTAGGCCATCTTTCTCTCCCGACTGTTGGATGTCAAGACTTCTACAGATTGCCGCCTTCTGGCTTCCACGGGAATTTGCTCATAGGGGGGCGGAGCATCTGATTCGTCTTGGAGATCGCCTTGATCAGACGAGGCCCGCCGATTCCCGACATAGGCCGGCGGAGCCGTGGTGTTGCTCATGTTTTGGCTCAGATCTCTTGCCGTGCCACGGATTACACCTCTTCTCTGGCTGCCTTCCGTGTTGCCCAGATTGTGATCCGTGTATACCACCGCCGGTACCGCGCTGGAATAGCCGGGCTGTCGGCACGCCTCGGCTCTCTGTATGTGCTGCTGCTGCTGCTGCTCGGTACGTCGGGCTCGTCTCAAGTCGCGCTTGAATTCACGCCTTGATACTGGTACATGAGCTTCGTGCGACCGGTACGGATCGCAGGGATATTGTGGAAGATGAGTCCCTAGACATGGGCACGGTGGTTGCTGATGGTATGGGCTGTTGTTATTGTTGCTGTAGTTGTAGCCGTCGACATTGCGTAACAATGATTGATGATCTTGGTAGCTAGACTGGTTTTCTCTTTCTCGTTTGACGGCATGGCGGACGGCGCCACCGACTAGACCCAGAACAAAGGCCATAGTTCAAGTCTATAGTACAATGTAGGTTGTGAAGTTTTTGAAAGTTGATGTAGTATTGATTGACAGATGACAATATAGGTCAATAAGTGCCGTATATGCTGTAAAGTGATTGGTATAACTGGTAGTGTCTAGAGTATATTTTTCTTGGCATTCATTGGGATTCTGGACGACTTTATATCATTGGTTCTGGTTGGCATCCTCTCCGCTGTTCCCATGCATAGCCCCGAATCCATGACGCTACAAGATTCTAGCCCAGCGACATTTAAATGATGAGTGGCGGAGTCAGGTTTTGGATATTGATAGTCAACCGACTGCCGACCTGCCGATACAGCCGGCATGCTTAGGCAGCCATATAAACGACACGACCATGTTCTTAGGAGGACATTGCCCATTGGCTCGTTCGTTTGTGTGTGTTGATCCGGGCAGTGCAAAGATAAGTTTTGTGTGCAATGGTTACTTGCGCTAGAGCAGCGCTGGAGTAAAGGGCTGAGCGATTACGCGTTTTGCTCTATACCCCGGGTCAATACGTAGATGCCGCACAAGGTAAATGGATAATGTCTCTGAGTACTGGCAGATATCTGGCTGCCTATAATGGAATCATCTAGCAGTGGGATGCATAGAGGAAAGGGGCCCAAGAAGTAAAGAGGTTAATGCATCATGTCTGGATATCTAATCAAACTCAAGGCTCAAAATTCCCAATCATGGGATGAGAGACACAGACCATACAAGTCAATGGCGCCGGACAGCCATAAGAAATGTCGCGGGAGACTGAGAATATTGTGCATGTTCGAGCAGTAGTGTACCTATCTTTGTGGTCTCCTCCCTCTTCTCATACAGAGCAACACTTTGTCAGCATCCATTGCCGACTCGCCACCCAGTGACAATGACGAACGTGAAACGAGCCACATTGCATGCTCGATACATTAGTTTTCCGGAAAACAATAAGGCATGGATCTGTAGCACATGAATGAGATATCTCATGCTATCGAATTCATGCTGTCTTGATTTCAGACACTTCTTGCAGCTGATGCCGGTGCCGAATCGTTGTTATACATGTAGCTGGTCTACCTATGTGCTTTTGTTTGCCCGCTGCCCAATGCTCAAATACAGATCATGTCGTCAACGCAGTGTGTATCACAATATAAAAAGTCGGATCAAGCGATCATCCCTTCTCTCATGATCTATCTCTCGCCAGCCAGGCGTCGGCTCTGGACCTCGCCCAGAGCCTTGGTTCCGCTTAGGAAAGTGACAACGCTGACCAGTCCAATGACGGGCAAAGTCTGAAACAAGTTCCAGCTGACATAGTAGAGGTAGAAGACAAGCTCCATGGCAATAATGGAGCCGAAGAAGACGCCATGAGAGACGGGAGCAGTCGAAAACGCCTTCTGTAGGTGAGTAACGTTGCCACCGAGGATAGCCCACTGTTCAAAATTGTTAGTTTGTGATGGCATAATTTTGAATTCACAATTGGAGCATGATGGAAACTCACACCAAGGAACAGAGCTGGGATAGTGGCAAGGACGGCCAGTGAGAAGACCAAGGAGATGACCTTGGGAGGGCTCTGGGGATCAGCTCGGAAAATGTGGGTGATCTCCTCCAGCTTGCCGTAGCGCATGGGCTTCTCGTATGTCGGAGGTGTCGCATTGGGGTCGAGCTTGATCTCGACATCAAAGACGGGCTTGTTGTAGCCTTCAGAGGTGCCAAAGGATGCCAGGACGAGAGATGCCTTGAGGGGCTTAGACGAGGTCAGGAGCTGGATGGGGAGCTCGGATTGCTTCTATTCGTGGGGGGACAGGTTAGTTGTTTGCTTGTAGGAATTGGGTCTTGGAGATCAATCGGGGCTGGACGTACAAGATCAACAGTCGCCTTGCCATTCTCCTTGGTAGTGAGAGGGAACGGGGCCTCGAGGCCAGTCTCGGACTCTTGCAGGACGAGGAAAGCCTGGTGAGGGCGCTTGCCCTTTCCGTTCTCCTTGGCCGTGATGACAATCTTCAATGTGTCGGAAGCACCCAAAGTGACCGGTGTCGTTAGAGGGTTCTTCTCAGAGAACCTGCAAGTAAAAAGTCAGCAATTGGTCCTTGTAAAACCCCCCAATTGCCCACGGGAGACTCGGCTCACTTCTCCTTGACAGCTGCATCGGACTTCTTTGCGCCGACAGTGATGGATCCCTCGTCAAATCCCCATGATGATGCGGCCTGAGCTGCACCAGCAGCTAACAGGAGGAGGGAAGGAACGAAAGAATTCAAGAAGCGCATCGTGGATGTTTGGGCGTTGTGATGCTGTTGGAAAAGAAAGGTTACGACGTCGAGCTTGCGAATAGCTGGACCAGCTCGAAACTCAACCACTGTAAGGTACTGGACTGAACACTTGGCGCTTGAATTGGTCGTAGCTGACGACGTGTCTGAAGCACGGGCCCTCTGGCTTGAGTGGATACCAGGGACGCCGCAGCGGCATACGGTGCATGCTACAAAGTACTTAGCTTATCGATAAAATACCCCTGCCCATCATCATGGTCATGGTCCGTATTGCCAGCATAGCTGGGGATGATTGAGGAATCAGCTGCACAATATGGTCTTTATTGCCAATTGTGTTTTTCTTTCTTAACAGATCTCTAGGCCTCATAAATTATACAGTAGGCATTGAATTTTATCACGACGCAAGATTCATCTGAGACGTACAGATTACTTGCCGGCGTCTGGGAGAGCATCAGATGGATGCTATTGGCAGTTGTGCCGAATGAAGGAAATCTCATACAGCTTGACCAGGTCTCTTTGGGAATTTGCACCAAACATCTTGAGTGCATAGACAGTTCTTCGTCTCCTATACCTAAAGCTCGGTTTAAATAATGAAAATCTCACTTCACATAGTTCGTGTCTTCACGTGTGTTCATGTGTGCTCCGGTGTCGAAGCAATACCGATACAGTAAGAGTATTCAGACAGCAATTACTTCTATTTTTATTGTATTTTATTTTTTACTTTTTTATTCTTTGTAGCCCCCATGTAGACCGTCAATTATGGTGTGTGGCCTTCCAGCAACCGTCTCGTTGCTCAAATCCAGGCTCTATTTTGCAACTTATCCACATTCATGTTGCTTAAATCGCAAGTTCCGAGATCGTCTTGCCCTTAAGACCCTCAAGACCCTCGCCACCCTGTTTACACTGATTAGCAACGGCATGCAGCAGCAGGCTATTCCAAGACTTACATAACTGGTCAATGGAGATACTTCCAGGCCCTCGCTGGCTCCATTGCTCACAGAAGCACCAGCAGCCTCGGCCCATCTCTTTCCTTGGCCCATAATGTCCTGCTTGCTTGTAATCATGTTGTCCTCCTTGGCGTCAGTTCCGTTCTTGAGAGGAGAGAACTCGTCCTCACGCTTGACCTCCAAGCATGCAAAGTCGTTCAGCTCAAGCATTGGGAAGTTGTCAAAGACGAACTGTTCCAGCTTGATGCCATTGGGCTTCGAAGGCTTGACTTCATCGCCCGAGGCAGGGTCGACGCATGGAATCTTCTTGCGGGCAATGTGGTGCGGCAGCTTGCTCATCCAAGAGTCCATGCCATCAAGATACTTGAACGAGTAGTAGTGGTTGACAATGTTTGCTGCCCTGAACTTGAGCACGCCGGCTTGCTTCGGGTCCTCAGCCTCTGCGGTGGCGGCATCAATCTCCGAGTACTCGACGACATCGGGCTTGCCGTTTCTGGAAAGAATGAGACCAACAGACTCCGTAGCGTTGCGCTTTCGGACGACCTTGGTAGCCAGGGAGACACCCTTGGCTGCAGAAAAACCGATGAAAAGGGGGTCGGCAACCTTGACCAGGCAGTTGTCCACACAGTAGGCGTGAATGTGCTCGACGCCACGCTTCTTCATATCCTTGAGAACGGTGCCGAACTCGGGACCAAACTTGGAGGCGATAGGTGCCTGGTACAGCGCCTTGTAGAGACCACCGTTGCCATCTGGGGCTACGGCAACCTTGCCCTTGCCCTCGAGCATGATCTTGCCCTCGTTGGAAATGCAAGGCAGGACACCCTGCTCGAAGATCATGACATCTTCCTTGTTCAGGCCAAAATACACGCCACGCTTCTTGCGGTCCTCCTCGGTCTCGTTGGGCAGAACATCGCCCAGAGACTTGCCCTCAAAGAAGTTCTGAGTGTTACCCCTGGTCGGGCCACTGGTCATGACGTACCATGGCACCACGACATTGTCCTTGGGCGAGTGCTTTTTCTGTGCCAGCTCCTGGACCTTGCGGATACGCTCGGCCTGAATCTGGAACAAAGACTTGTGCGAGGGCAACTGTATGTCAAAGCAGCCCTTGGGGGCCTTGCTGCCCAGTCTCGTACCCTGACCACCAGCCATAAGCACTACGGCGACCTTGTTCTCCGAGATCAGCTTGAGACCGTGCTCGTACCATGCCTGAATGTCCTCGGGCTTCGAGTCGAGTATACTGGCGGTGGCTGACTCGGGGAGGGGCTCGACGACGGCGGGCTTGTCGTCCCCTTTCGGAGGGTTCAGTGCGCGGTGGGTAATCTGGTTGATCTCCTCGGGATCGAAGCCATCGAGTTGGTTGTAAAGGGTCTCCTTCTCGGATTCAGATAGGGAGTCGTAGAAGGCGTGCACCTGGACCTGGCCAGCCTTCTCGTACGTGGCCTTTTGGGCCTCGACGTTCTCGGGAGTAAAAGGTTTGGGTGCCATGATGGGAATCGTCAGTTTGATGTGATATATAGGAGATACTTTTTTTTTGGGAAACGAGAGGCAATTGCTCGCTTGTGTATAGCAGGAGGAAGACTTTTGGAGGGCAAAATGAACAAAAGGAGCAACAATTGACTTTTCGTAACAGCTCTTAGGACCTATTATATAACCTTCTAGCGCTGACTGGCCTGCAAGAAGAATGGAGTAGACGAAGTGAGCCAAAGAACAACGTAAGAGTAAATATAGCAGCAGCATCTGGACTGGATCCCGGGAGCTGATCAATGCTGGAAGTGGGGTGAGACTGCGGTGTAGGTCACCATGCTATGGAAGCTTCTTCAGCTTCTGCCCCGCCATTAGACGCCCCCCTTGTACCTAATTGACCCTGAATTTGGTCGTTGCGCCCACTCAGCCCGCCTCAACCCGGCCATGCGCAAGCACAGCCATCTCCTATTTGCCGCCGCCTAAGGGTATTGACAAGTAGGAATGCTAACATGTCAGTAGTACAAGCAACGGCGTTACGATCAGTTCGTGTTGCCGCGAGACCAGATTTCCTTGAAGCAGCCGCAAAGAGACTCTTAACGAGCACTGCAAGAGGCCAAGTTAACATTCCTCTGATTGCACTCATGATGCATTCCTTCAGCCATTGCAAGTTACCATTGACTGTACCTTGAGGACTCCCTGTCTTCACCAATTCGTGACCCATGTCCGGCCCGTTTGTCTTGATACGAGACGGACGGGGGACTATGACGTTGGCGCGAGAACTAGTTTTCGATGCATTGTCGTATTTTCATCAACCTTTTACCCGCCAAGCGAGCCGTGTAACTCGTCAAAACAAGCAACGATTTTCTTCTTTCTTTGTGCCAATAATGGATACGGCAACGGGGACCGTATATTGTCATCAATCACTTATCAGTAATACATCTCCTGTGTTTGCATCATTCCGAATAGTCACTGAAGACATTGTACATTTTGCACTATGATTCCCATTCCCCAAGCTGCCAGCGCCGACTTCAAAGGAGGAATCAACCATTGATCTGAGGCTTAAGCCATTTCAAATGGTTGATTTTGAACATTCAGGTCTTGCCAAAAGTTCAATTCTCAGGGTACTTCCTGCCAGTCATGTGAGAAGTCGGAAACGACAAGGTTGAGTGCAAAATACTATTCATGTAGAAATACCAACAGAAAATCACCCACTCTCAGTCAAGTGCAATGCCTAGCTACTCTGTTGTAGACTTGAATAACATCCCACACATCCAATATGATACATGTCACATCACATATTTAACGTCGCACACGCCAAATATAGTTACATGCATGAATATAGGTTGTTGGCCATATGAAATTTGGTTATGAGCATGGAAGTGGAGGAGCATCTCAAGAAAGGTATTCGAATAAACTAGGATTATTTTACTAAAACGAAACTTGAATATCATTCCTCCAGATCCATAGACACCTCGAACTCGCCCATCCACAGTAGGCGCCACAACAAGTTCGCGCCGGAGATCCTCGCCTTGAGCCTTGAAGCTTCGTCGACTACCGGAAATCTCAGGCTGCCTTGCACCTCAATTATTTCCCTTATCGATGGCATTACTGAGACCGTCTAAGATCATCTGTTTGGGTCAGCTGCCAACTGCTCCTCTATAATCTATTCCTGTAGAACTTTAATGTTGCTTTTGAATTTTTATCCACCAATTCACGAAAGGGTCGCGATCAGGCCAGTCGAGATCTTGTACAGGTATACAGAATAAATTCAGACCTACACAATAGCCACTATACAGAATGGGTGGGTCTTGGGGCGAAACGATATTCACCCCTGCCATTGCTAAACCATAAAAGTCACCTCAACTTTACCACCAGGTAGCGCATCCACCTCGTGCATTTCGTAACGTCACTGTTGTTGATTTCCTTTCCAGATGCAGTATTGGTTGTGAGAAGTGTCGGATCGCATACCTGGGAAAACGAAATCCACAATGGCAAAGGCGAAACTTGGGGAGCCAACTCCAGCGCTCGAAAGCACTCCCAGTTTCGAAGGTCGGCTCAGGCTCAATCAGTTCATGTACACCAGCTCTGATAATGAGGCCACCTCCTTGCGGCGTAGTTCACGCTTGGTGACACCTATCTCGAGCACCATATCCCAAGCGCGGTCTCCCAGAGCGTCGTCCAAGACGTCGTCACCTGCCCCGCGGCCAATCAAGCGCAAGCACGGAGGCCCAGGCGAGGGGGCCGGCGAAAGCAGCAACCCAGACACATCATCCCAAACCTCGACACCATCGCCGAAGAAAAAGCGTAGCAATCGGCCAAAGAGCTCGTACGCGCCCCCCTCGACGTATGCGCACCTGCCATTGCTACCCGACGTCCTGGGACCGGACCTACTCATCCTGTTCGTGGGTCTGAACCCAGGAATCCAAACCGCAAGGTCGGGGCACGCGTACGCTCACCCATCGAACCTTTTCTGGAAGTTGCTGTTTTCTTCGGGCATCACGCCGGTGCCGTGCCGGGCTGAGGAGGATGGCACGCTGCCCGAACGCTTTGCCCTCGGCAACACCAACATTGTGGCACGTCCCTCACGCAACGGTGCCGAGCTCAGCCGAGCCGAGATGGATGAGGGAGTCGCTGTCCTGGAGGACAAGATTCGAAAGTGGAGACCTGAAGTGGTTTGCATTGTAGGGAAAAGTATATGGGAGAGCATTTGGAGGGTTCGAAAAGGCAGAGCCATCACCAAAGCCGAGTTCCGGTACGGGTGGCAGGACGAGACGGAGGATATGGGTATTCCGGGGCAGAGCAATGGGAAAGATGTCGAGACAAGCGACTTGAAAGGGGCAAGAGTCTTTGTGGCGACAAGTACAAGTGGCCTAGCAGCGTCCTTGAGGCCGGAAGAGAAGGAAAGGATATGGAAAGAACTCGGTGACTGGTGCAAAGCACGGCGAAGAGAAAGGCAAGCCGAAGATCTGACGAATGAATAAGTGAACCATGAGACGTAGGTTCCTGTCTGTTATAGATAGTCAAAATATGCGGACACTGGACACAGATCAAGTAGTACATTTCATACAGTCCGAGTCGATGAAGGTTGCATTATGAAATCAATTAATAGGATGATAGGATTGCTATCAAGGGTATCAACGGTGCTACTGGCCACCTCCATTTCGTCAAGCGAGATTCCATAACCTCTTGACACCGGTCAATCGCCTTCATTCCTGATATCTCATTCATCAACTTTTGCTGAGTCATGAGAAGAGAAAAATTTGAGAAAAGTTTAAACATGTAGTCTCTCAAGGTCATAATCATATACAATTCGTTTACGCAACGTAAGCGAGAGCAAGTGCAGTGGCGGCAAGAGGCCACCATCCGGCTGCCTGAAGGAGCGATTTCATACTGCCAGCAGCATTAGGATCCTCTGTGCCACCCGAAGCAGTCGTACCGTTTGCCAAGGTGCCGTTGATAAAAATCGTGTCCGTGCCGTTCACGTTCGCGACGGTGACAACAGACTTGTTCAGTCCGTCGTAGCTTCCGTTGCCAAGGATGCCGTTCATATACTCCTCGTCGGAAGAGTTATCCTCGCAACCACACTCCTCGTCTGTTTTGCAAAGACATTCGACGGGCTTGGTCTCGTTTTGGTTCGACGAGTGGTTGTAATACGAGTAGGGGTGTGCATATGGGTAATGGTACGCTCCAGCAAGCCAATATGCACCCCAGAATCCAAGAGCCGATCCAAGGAATAGTCCGGGAACGATTCTAGAAGTGACACTGGCACTGCCTGCTTTGTATGGTTGCGTTGCACCTCCAGCATAATATTTGCCGCCAGAGCCGTATGATGGCTTCACGCCGCTGCCTGTTGTTGTTCGGCCTCCGGTATTTGATGATGATGATCCCAGACTGATAATGTAGAGTTAGTGACACAGGGTCGGTGGAAAAATTAACACTAGACAAGTGTTTGCTATGAGGTGCTTACCCCGAACTGGAAGATGACCCCCTGCGAGAAGAGTTAACAAAGATGAGAACTACGAAAAGATGTGGTCGTTCTTACCTTGAACCTGATGAACCTGACGAGGAGCTTGAAGACCCAGACGAGCCAGACGAGCCTGATGAGGAGCCTGATGAGCCCCGGGACGAACCGGATGAACTTGAGGACCCCGATGATGAGGACCCGGACGATCCTGACCTACCTGATGACGATGAACCACTGCTGCTTCCAGAGCTACCTCCGCGGCCACCTCCTCCGCCGCCGCCTTTCCTCTTCCATAAGTCGTCGTGTTCCGAGCGTTCTGAGTATGAGTAGCTGTTGTCATGAGCCTGTGATCGTGATGCCAGTTCTACTTCATTAGAGCTAGGCACTGCGGCAGCATGAGCGCATTGGCTCACAGCTGTGACTGCTAGCAATGTGTTGAGAGGCTTCATGTCAATGTTTTGTTCTGACCGGGTGCGTAAGTCGATGTATCAAGTCTTTAGGGTGCGCAAGAGGATACAAGTAGAAAATGAAAGCAACAAGGCCCAAGTTACTGTTGAAAAAGCAAGGAGGAGTATGCTGACTGCAGACCCCGTGAATACAATAGGTGGTAGGACTGTTTATGTAGATCGCAAATCCGAAAACGTTTCAGCCTTGAATGAGGACAATGATGCAGTTTTTAAGTAATGGGTAGGGGGGGCAAGGTCCGTCGCAGGCTCGCCGCTCGGGGATATTGCCCCATGATGACACTCGTACTACCTTAAATCCTCCCCATATTTTTTCACATCGGAGACCCTTGTGGCACCGCCCCGACACCATTTGGGTCGCCAAGACGCTGAAAAGCGAAGCCCGCATGCAAACCCAGGCTTGACAGGGAGGTACTTTGCGCCGGATGACATTGGTGCTTCATTCAAGTCTCTCTCATTGACCGGTCGACTTGTCTCGCTTGGCAATGACATAAGAGTCTCTCAGATCCCCAAGATCTTTTGAACACATATTTATCAGGTTTTGAACATCTCATCTTTCCTCTTTGCATAATACATACTTTGTCAAAATGTAGGACTTGCTGTTCCCACTCATTCGACAGTTACCAACAGTGGACCCTTTGCCCAATTTTGACTTTCGATTTAAGCTTGAATCTCGCTGTAGGCTATCATAACTCTGAAAAGGCCCCGGGTCTCCACCGCAGACACCATTGAGACTGGACTCCGCCGACAAACTGCCCAAAAGTGGCTCAGAGGTTTGTAGACTTTGAAATCTCCATCAAAACACAACAATCATGGCAAGCATGATGATCTTTTCTTTCGCTTGTGGGGATGCGCCCTCGAAACATTTTTCCCGAAAACGGCGAAGAGTTATGTTTGGTACGGAGATACATGGCTCGCATGGCTTCAATGACCATCATGACAGCATTCTGGTAGTTGCAAACAGCTTAGCTACAATCCTTCGCGGCAATCCAGATCAGCGCAGCACCTCAAAACAGTTTAGCCTATGCTGGGCATTTGAGACATCTCCTACGGTTGGTCGGTTCGGATTTAATGCCAATCTCAACGCCCGACGCAACTGGAGATTGGGTTGGACGCTTGGCTACTGGCAGGTTCTTGTCCATGAGCCTTGTAGGCGTCAAGGTGTACTCTGTAGTGTCGGGTAGGACTTGTTATTTGCAAAATGCCACAGACACAGCCTCAGCCGATGATTGTGGGATCTTGTCCAACCAGCGTGCCAGTAAGCTGCAGAGCTCGGATGACACTCCTGTACTCCAAGCACAACTGCGCTGGCCCTCCGAGGGCGTATTTTGCGTACATGAACTCATGCAAGGACCTGATTATTGCAACGCTCTCTTCCTATTGCAAGGCTTGTTAATAATCCATGCTTGTGGCTCGGATGACGCTATCTATACCAGCAGAGTGAGTGAGGCAACCCATTCGCGCGTACCCTGAAGAATATTTTATGAATTTTGCAACAATTTGCAATACGCCGAGTTGTTGATTGAAGAGGTGGAATCCACTTGGTTCTGAGCACGTGTTATTAGGCGAATGCAGGTGCGGATCTCTAGCCCATCAAATGCGGCAGCTTGATCGATCAGATAACTTTGATGCTTTGTTGTGTTTCAACGATCAGCTCAGCGCCCACTTCACACTCTGCCGACACACAGTGCAGCATTGATCCTTATTGCACACTGCACACGTTGCATTTTGATATTGCATCTTGCTCTCGTTTCATGCTCCATCGTAGACGAGTAAACAAAAAGTCCCACAATGACCGACCCCGCAGGATCAGATAATAATCTGCTGGATCGCCTAAACGCCCTGAAACCAACCACTGTCAACCTAGATGGCAGCTCAAAGTAAGGTTTTCCCAAATCTTGTCGTTCCTCCGCCAAGTCCTGCGAGAAGAGTATCACGAGATATGCGCAAATAAGCATACTGAACATGTCCGAAGGTCAGTGGCGCCTGCAGATACCATTGAGCGGGCAAAACCCGCCACTAGGGAGGACGGATTATCAGATCGCTTGAAGAGTCTTCGACAACAAGCGGATTCGGCGATACCGGCCCCTGTGCAAACACAGCCTCAATCTATCCCTACAGTCACAGACACCGACATAGGCACACAGGGCCCAGCCACGTCGGCAGGATCCGCTCGTGAGCATGATAGCGCAGACGACCTGCTTGATACGGATGACCAGACCTTGGAAGAACTCCTCGCAGATCTTCATTCTGATGAGCAGTGGCTGGAAGAAGTCGCCGCCGAAGTTACCCGGAGTAAGGATGACGAGCACCGAAGGGTGACTGCACTTCTCGAGGAGCTTGGTACAGCATCTTCGCATGAACAGGAAATCAAAACGCCCGGCTACGATGAAGACCGAGCTGGCGATGGTAATTCTGAAGATGACTCCGACAGGGAAGACATGCAACGAGATGTTGACGATGTTCTTGCTCGAGCCATGGATGAGGTGGATTGGGAGAGCACCAATGCGCCAGAGGAAAAGTCTGAAGTCATCAAGTCTTCTGGGCCTCCAAAAGATGATCAGAACACAACCAGTTTGGATCCGTTCAACCTTCCAGCAGTCCCAACAGAGCTTCAAGAACAATCAGATCTGCCAGAAACCTCTGAGAAAGACGCTGATTTTGAGGCTGATATTACAAAACGCATGGCTGCCCTGAATGGACTAGGTGATGATAGTCGTACCCTCCCGTCAGCTCCAACCTCTCAAGTCGATGAACTGGGACTCCCTGTCGCACCCACCTTTGCCCCGGCAGACCGTCCTGTACCAGGCATTATCAAGCGCCATGGCTATACGGACGAGGACAGTAAGACCTGGTGTACGGTCTGCCTGGAAGATGGAGCAATCAAATGCCTAGGCTGTGATGATGATGTGTACTGTGCCAGATGCTGGAGAGAAATGCATGTAGGTCCCAGCGCTGGCTACGAAGAAAGGGGTCATCAATGGGAGAAATTTGTGAAAGGTAGATGACGGGATAGAGAACCAAATTGCCCTGTAACATATTCAAACATCACGGTTCAGTCAAGGAAAAGCCAGGAATACGTAGCATGCATATGTTTCAATCCATCGTTTTTTTAAGTCTCAAGGGAGAGGAAGAGAATCCGCACTTCAGCTCTGATTCTTTACATGGCTTCGCTACGTAGTGGAATCGACACCCAGGCCTTTTGAGATATCCATGTCTATATCTATACACGACTCGATGTATCCTTTGAAGTTGTAATCATCATCTCGACATGTTAGCAGATATAGAACTTCAAAGAGATACAAATCTCCTCTGCTTGGTTATTACTTTTCCCATTGTCGACTTGAATCCTCAAGACTCTCTTGTAAGATGAGAGGTTCTCCAGATTCCACCGTATATATTTCTGAATCAGAAGAGTTACCTTTCTCCAAATAAAGGAAAATCAAAACCATATTATTATTATTAAAAAAAAAAGTCTTGATAAATTTCAATTACTGAAATTATTTAATCAAGGTGTCGAATTGCTCCTAGGTATGTATTAAACGGAGTTGCTGGAAGTTATAGTTGTGGATCGAGACTCAACGGTGCGTATAGTTGAGTTATCTGCCTCGGTACGCTACTAACGGTTAGGTACATTATCGATAAACACCTGGGCAGGGAAGGACCCCACACCAAACTTTTTGGTCCCAGTGCAGTGTCTGCAAAAGTTTCCAGAGTCCACCGATGGTAGCGGACTATGGCAAACGGCGCATAAATTACACGCTCATTTTTGACTGATCTTTTCCTTTGCGCTGCGCACTCAAGGCATCACCAGGGTAGTGCGCATAACGCCAACATGTCCAGACTCGACGCCCACGCTCTGCTGACCTCTCAAGGGTGGCGAGGAAGAGGGCATTCTCTCCATCCGACCAGCGACGACACCGGTCTCAAGCACCACATCCTGATCAAACGCGAAGGCAGCGATGGCCGCGGACTCGGCTCCAAGAAAGATCACAAGGCCGAGGCTTGGTGGCTCAATGCCTTTGACCAAGCGCTCAAGGGCATCGATACAACTTCCGGATCCATGAAACAGACGGTTGGCGGCGGCAAGCTGGACATAGAAAAGATCACGGCAAGGGGAGCAAAGAAATACACTGGTACCCGGGGGCTCTACACGTGCTTCGTCAGCGGCGGACTCTTGAGGGGAACAGTCGACCAGGTTTCTGGGTTATTGACACCGCCTGACAGCGGAGCCGGCACACCTGCTGCAGAGGAGAGGCAACAAGAAACGAAAGAGGAAAGGCGAGCACGGCGAGAGGCAAAGAAGATGAGGAAAGCTGAAGAAGCTGCAAAGGCTGCAGCTGCCGAGAAGGCCAAGCTGAAGGCGGAGAAAAAGAAACAGAAGAAGGCTGCCAAAGAGGCAGAAAAGGCTGGCGAGACTAAAGAGCAGCGAAGAGCAAGGAGAACACTGAGACGGGCACGAAAAGAGGAAAAGCGGCGGAAAGCCAGTACTGGTTGATGTTGCTCCCGCAAAGCACATTACATCTACTCGTTCACGAGACTGTCCACGGTCGAACTCTGCGTGCTTGCTGGCAGACTACGGGCGGGATGAATTGACAGGCCATTTCAGACGGGCATCAGGAATTGATATCATGTCTGCTTCGGTACCTTGCCAGGCTTGTTGGACAGAAGCCAAGGTCGTCTGTCCCAAAAGTCATCTTTGATGATATCAAGATGTTCCACCATCACCCGCGCCTTGGCTCTTCGCTTCCTGTCATTCTCCTCCTGGGTCTTGGACTGTTTCACTGGCTCGGCAATATCATCTGCCACTTCTGCGGCGTTATGAGTGCCCGGGTCGACGAGCTCATACTATTATAATCAGCAACACAACAACCACTTCCTGGAACAGATATTCTTACATCTCGAATTACGACACTGCCCTTCTTGTATATCTCTGGCTCATTGTTGTAATTGATATGAAACCTCGAGAAAAGGATCTCGTTCTTGTCGGCCGAAACGGTGCCCTGGAAATCAGTCAGCATGCATTGCGGCGCGATTTGACACTGCATTGGCTCACTGCTAGGAACTTCTCGGCTTCCGTTCCCGACATGCCGCCAAGTTGGACCAGCGACCAAAAGGTCGTGTTATACAGGTTGTTGATGTGGCCTGCTCAGACATGAGTAATGTGACATACGACAAAGGAAACTCGGGGTTTACAGTCAACTTGTCTCCAGCTCATGTAGTCTCGCAAGTTTTGCACACTTGGGTAGCATACAGCTCGCCCATCGAAGCTAGGGAAGGGAGGTGACAGAGGCATATCGGTGAAATACGTCGACCATAGGTGGACATAGTAAGCCGTGAACGTGGAAACAATAGTAGAAACCAGTTTGCTGTGGGTAACATAAGCAAGAATCTAAACCACTTCTTGTGATACTTCTTGATACTCACCTTGATCTCCGTTCAAATAACGTGCATGTTTTATGAAATACAAAGCTGTGGTGGCTATTAGTACATGAAAGCAACGATGTCTAGGGATGTCTACCTGAACTCGTCACTGACACCATAGCCAATGGTGATGTCGGGAAGCTCAGTCATGACGGCTTTTGCGGCGGCATTCATGAGATCCAGGGCCCGGCGATCATTGGGCTTTTCAAATCCATACTTTGTGCAGAGCCTAGAAAACGATCAGCTTGGTAAACATGTACATTCAGAAGTGTGTGAGAGTACTTGGTGAATCCACGTCCGTCTATTCTGACGACTATCCACGTGTTGGGCAGCAAATAGTCTGCCTGCTCGAAAGCCTTGACATACTCAAATCTGCTCGGTGTTAGTCACCCAGGGCGCAATACATGGATCTCGTTTGTTTTCACCTCGAGTTCGCCATGACTTGTCAGGTTTTGTTTATCAGTAGCACGGATTGCTCTTTATAGTGCAAATTATGGCGTAAAGAGACCCCAATCGGATACTCAAACGGCAGAAACACACCGAGGCACCAAAGATATATGCACAATCAAATCTTGAGATCTGCGTTTGAGTTTAGGCGGAACATTGAGTCTTGGTGGGTTGGTGGGGGTTGACATCTAGTGGGGTTTCAGCGGGCTGGCCCCTGTCAAATCCCTGAGATCAACGGTAATCGCAAGCTCAACGGCCCTGTAGCCTTGCATCATTCCGCTGCTGCTAAGCTGCGAGGCTGTAATGAAATTGTTTCGCGATCGCGGCTTGCATGCGACACAACCATTGACGCGCGACAACCTTTTGCTGAAAGAGTTATCGTACGAAAACTCGCTCTTCTCGGAAGACTTCGTGCGGAAATCACTACCAGCGATTGTATTGTTGCCTCCGCTACGATGAATCTCCTTCTCAGCGACGATTACCTCCTACAAGATTACCCGGAGAACATCACAAACACGATCCGCTCCGGCCATACAACATGCCTACGTTTCAATCGCCGCGGTGACTTTCTCGCTTCGGGCCGCGTCGATGGAACAGTCGTTGTCTGGGATCTAGAAACGATAGGCGTGGCGCGCAAACTTCGAGGCCATAGAGCGGCTATCACAAGTTTGAGCTGGTCGCGATGCGGACGATATCTGCTAAGCGCATGCCAAGGATGGAGGGCAGTACTCTGGGATTTGGAAGCTGGTACACCGTACAGAGAAGTCAGGTTTCGAGCACCGGTCTACACAGCAGATCTACACCCCTGGAATCACCACCAATTCGTCGCCTCCATTTTCGAGCAGGCGCCGTGCTTGGTGGACGTTACCGACCCGATTGATGTCAAGCACACGCTGCCCTCTGCGCCGAGGCGACACAACGAGGACGCAGATACTGCGACGAAAGAGAAACACGCCAAAGAAGATGCCAAGCAGCAGACCACTGCGACGGTGTACTCGGCCACGGGCGACCATATATTAGCGGGCACGAACAAGGGCAAGCTGAACATCATCGACACGAATACACACGAGGTCATATGGTCCGAGAAAATATGCAGCGGCGTGGTCACAACAGCCCGTTTGACGGCGTCTGGGAGAGAATTGCTTGTCAACTCGCAAGATCGCATCATACGAACCTTCAACGTACCCAACCTGTCGGCCGAAGACCTCGACCCGGATACAATACAGGTCCCGCTCGAGCACAAGTTTCAAGATGTGGTTAATCGTCTGTCATGGAATCATGTCACCTTCAGTGCTACAGGCGAATACGTTGCAGCGTCTACGTACAACAACCATGAGATCTACATATGGGAGCGTAGCCACGGTTCTCTCGTGCGCATGCTGGAGGGCCCAAAGGAAGAGCAGGGCGTCATCGAGTGGCATCCGCATCGTGCAGTGCTTGCTGCCTGTGGGCTCGAGACAGGTCGTATCTATATCTGGAGCGTAACAAGCCCGCAGAAGTGGTCGGCGCTCGCCCCCGACTTTATGGAAGTTGAGGAGAATGTCGAGTATGTGGAGAAGGAAGACGAGTTCGATATACACCCCCAAGAAGAAATCAAGAGAAGGCAACTGGATGCTGAAGACGAAGATATCGATGTGCTGACACTTGATCCACGTATCAAGGGCTATGATGATGGTGCAACAGTCAATGGCACTGGTTTTAGGATGCCGGTGCTCTATGACTTGGGTGCGAGCGATAGCGAGGAGGAGTTTGTGGCCGTCTCTACTGGCACCGTACGTAGGAGAAGTATGGGTGAAGCAGGCGAGGGCCATGATGATGTGGAAGATAAGACTGCAGCGGGTAGCAAGAAGCCTGCTTCAAAAGCAGCCAAACCCAGGAGGAGGTAAAAAGGTATTGATAATGATGAGCCATGGTTAGCTTTGTAGCCGCACATGCAGCCACGGACACATCAAATGTGTACCACAGATCCACCCCCAGAACTTTTCAATGATGGGGTTTTGCTGTGTACAGGGATCTAATAAGGCAGGCAGTACTCCGTACACTGATACTAATGCAGCTTGAAAGCCACTGTGCGTGGGTTAACAAAGTTGCTCCAAACAAAAATGTTCTCCAATGTGTGTACCTGTCTGGACATTACTAGGTATGGCACGGGAATGTCTTTGTGCACACCTAAAAGTGAGGGAATGCTGTCTCTACCACCTTTCACCCTTGTTGACTCACCGGCGAGGCGCTCAGATGTTCCACTATCTGCATGTACTTTGGGCCTTTGACGTGTATGTATCTGGTCCCGTACCTAAATAGATGCACGGTACGGTGAGATGGGTGACCATTTTCATAGTAAACCCAAAGTAGAAAATCAAATATGTGAGGAAAGGGCACAGGTTCTTGCCTAATCTGCTGGCACCAAGTCGGATAATGACAAAGAAGCAATGCGATCAAAGGAAATATCCCAGGTCGTAAACTCCGCTACTCTGTACTTTGTACGCATCACGAAATTGTCGCGATCAGCCAGCACTTCTGCAACGCACGGACCAGAAAGTAGGAGCTCTGAAGCCTGGAGCCCAAGTACCTTCTGTTAGCGCCTCCTGCTTGGCTGGCGAGCACTCAACTCAGGCAACTCCGCTAGCGCGATTGCAATTCGTAGCATCAAATTCTCTCTCCATCGGCCTCACGTCGAGTGTTGCCTCCATCACCCGAACAACCTCCACCCCCGATTTCCCATCACAACGCGCGTCGGACATCGCGCCCGCCCATCGACAGCGATTTTCCGACCTTGCGATCAACTCGAGCGACAGCTTTTTCTCCGACCAGAGCGACTGCGACGCAGCAGATTGCGCGCCACTCTGGAGTAGTTGACAGTTGCCTTCAGGCCTTTGGCCTCTGGATTGGCGCTGGGTCCTTTCTGCCAGCAACTACCTTCCCCCGTGCTCTTTGTTACCGCTGAGCATCATTTTCTTCACCTCCTGCATTGCTGGGAGCGATTTTTCCATCGCAATCAGAGGATTGTATCCTATATACTGTATTTCTGCGACTTCAGCTGCATTTCCCCGGCCGCGTCACGATTTTACGATTCCCTCTCACAAATACATCACACATCGCGTTCACGCGCCCAGCTGTGATAATTCTCATCGCTCTTTGTTCTCGTACCGTGTGCACCTTCGAAACCCCGTCGCCTGGCCATTTACTTGAGTCGGCCCCGCTGTTCCTTGCCCCGCGTCTTTCGAGATTCAATAGATAATCGATCCCAACCGAATCCACCAACATGGCGAACCTTACATTTGCGCACTCTGATGCGCCCCTCAAGACGGTGGAGGAGATCCAGTTCGGTCTCCTCTCGCCCGAGGAGATCAAGAACATGAGCGTGGCTCACATCATGTACCCTGAAACCATGGACGAGTCGCGTCAGAAACCCCGCGTCAATGGTCTCAACGATCCTCGTCTTGGCTCCGTCGACCGCCAATTCAAGTGTGCAACCTGCCAGCAGAGCATGAACGAGTGTCCAGGTCATTTTGGTCACATTGAGCTGGCGAAACCTGTCTACCATCCTGGCTTCATCAAGAAGATCAAGAAGATTCTCGAATCCGTCTGTCACAATTGCAGCAAGGTTTTGGAAGACAGAGTTAGTATTGCCTCGATGATGCCTTGAATTCATCCGTTTTTGTCAAGATGCTGACTCTCTTAACATCTAGAGCAACCCAGACTTCCTGCAAGCGGTCAATATCCGCGACAAGAAGAGAAGATTCCAGGAAGTATGGGGTGTTTGCAAGGACAAGAACATTTGCTCCAACGAGGTTCCCAAGGATGATGGCGAGTACGAGCCTGGAAATAAGGCGCCCAAGAACAGCCACGGAGGCTGTGGCAACAATCAGCCCAAGATTCGCCAGACCGCATTGCAGCTGTGGGCCCAGTTCGAGCAAAAGGACGAAGAGAACAACAAGGTTAAAGATAAGCGACTGTTGACACCCGAGATGGCTCTCAACATCCTCAAGCGCATCTCAGACGACGATCTGATCGACATGGGACTCAATACGGACTATGCCCGGCCCGAGTGGATGATCATCACAGTGCTTCCTGTGCCGCCTCCCCCGGTTCGTCCTAGTATCTCCATGGACGGCACGGGCACCGGCATGCGAAATGAAGATGATTTGACCTACAAGCTTGGTGACATCATCCGCGCCAATGGCAACGTTCGACAGGCCATCCAAGAGGGATCGCCAGCCCACATTGCTGCTGAATTCGAGCAGCTGCTGCAGTATCACGTGGCCACCTTGATGGACAACGATATCGCTGGCCAGCCTCAAGCATTGCAAAAGAGTGGCCGTCCTGTCAAGTCCATCCGCGCTCGTCTCAAGGGAAAGGAAGGACGTCTACGTGGTAACTTGATGGGTAAACGAGTCGATTTCTCAGCGCGTACGGTTATTACTGGAGATGCCAATCTGTCTCTCGACGAAGTCGGCGTTCCTAGAAGTATCGCCAGAACTTTGACATATCCCGAGACCGTCACCATGTATAACCAGGAGCAGCTGACTGCTTGTGTTCGCAATGGGCCCACCGAGCATCCGGGTGCGAAGTACATCATCCGATCCGATGGGTCACGTGTAGACCTACGCCACCATAAGAACAGAGCTGACATCGTGCTGGAATGGGGTTGGAAGGTGGAGAGACATATCCGTGATGGTGACTACATCATCTTCAACCGACAACCGTCTCTGCACAAGGAGTCCATGATGGGACACAGAGTGAGAGTCATGCCCTACTCGACCTTTCGGCTGAACCTTTCCGTCACGTCCCCCTACAACGCTGATTTCGACGGTGATGAGATGAACTTGCACGTTCCTCAAACCGAAGAAACTCGTGCCGAGGTCAAGGAACTTTGCTTGGTGCCGATCAATATTGTCTCCCCTCAGCGAAACGGACCCTTGATGGGTATCGTACAAGACACTCTGGCGGGTATATACAAGATGTCCCGCCGTGACGTTTTCATGACCAAGGAGATGGTCATGAACATTATGTTGTGGGTGCCAAACTGGGACGGCATCATTCCACAGCCCGCAATCCTCAAGCCGAGACCTCGCTGGACTGGCAAGCAGATCGTCAGCATGGTCATCCCAGCTGAAATCAGTCTCTACAACAAGCCTGGCGGCGGCTCAGCCTGGAACCCGTTGGATGATGAAGGCATCTGCATTCAGTCTGGTGAACTTCTCTTTGGACTTCCTGCAAAGAAAATCGTCGGTGCTGCTGCTGGCGGTGTTATTCACCTATGCTACAACGAGCTTGGTCCCGAGGGCGCGATGGCTTTTCTTAATGGGTGCCAACGTGTCGTCAACTACTGGCTTTTGCACTGGGGTCACAGCATTGGTATCGGTGATACTATCCCGGACAAGAGCACTATTGAAAAGATTCAGGCCCACATTGACGCTCAAAAAGCAATTGTCGCTGAGCTGACCCAGCAAGCCACGGACAACGAGCTCGAGGCGCTGCCAGGTATGAACATTCGTGAGACCTTTGAAAGTAAGGTCTCGGTTGCTTTGAACGCCGCCCGTGACAAGGCCGGTACCACAACTCAAAAGAGTTTGAAGGATATCAACAACGCCAAACTTATGGCCGATTCCGGTTCCAAGGGATCTTCTATCAACATTTCCCAGATGTCGGCTCTTGTCGGCCAGCAGATTGTCGAAGGAAAGCGTATTCCCTTTGGCTTCAAGTACCGTACTCTGCCACACTTTACGAAGGATGACTATTCGCCCGAGGCGCGTGGTTTCATCGAGAACTCGTATCTTCGAGGACTGACGCCTTCCGAGTTCTTCTTCCACGCCATGGCTGGTCGTGAAGGTCTGATCGATACTGCTGTCAAGACAGCTGAAACTGGTTACATTCAGCGACGTCTTGTCAAGGCTCTGGAAGATGTCAGCGCAAGGTACGACGGCACTGTTCGTAACTCCCTGGGTGACATTATTCAGTTCATCTATGGTGAGGATGGTGTGGACGCAATGATTGTAGAGAAGCAATTCATGGATCACTGGGCACTTCGCACCGTTGATTTTGAGCGGCGCTACCGCATTGATGTCATGGAAGGCGGCAGCGCCATTTCCGAGGCCATCGAGAATGCTGGCAACATCATGATTGGTGATGCCGAGGTCCAGGAATTGCTCGATGAAGAGTTTGAGAAAATTTCTCAAGATCGCGATTTCCTGCGAGAGATCAAACTGAAGTCTGAGAAATTGGAAGATGCTATCCAGTTGCCTCTCAACATTACTCGTTTGATCGAGTCTACCAAGAAATTCCTTCGCGTTGACGACTCGAAGCGCAGTAATCTGGACCCCAGAGAAGTCATTCCAGCGGTCAAGGGCCTGTTGGAAAGAATGGTGGTTGTGAAAGGACAGGATCCTATTTCAAAGGAGGCTGACCACAGCTCAACCCTGTTCTTCAAGGCACTGCTGCGCTCTCGCCTTGCGTTCAAGCAACTGGCCATGCATCACCGCTTGACGAAGGCTGCCTTCAACCACATTATGGGTGAACTAGAGAGTCAGTGGTCACGCTCATTGGTCCACCCCGGTGAGATGGTTGGTGTTCTAGCTGCCCAGTCTATCGGTGAGCCCGCTACGCAGATGACACTGAATACTTTCCATTTCACTGGTGTGTCATCTAAGAACGTTACACTTGGTGTGCCGCGTCTCAAGGAAATTTTGAACGTTGCAAAGGACATCAAGACACCTTCCATGATGGTGTACCTGAAGGAAGGTGGACAGAACCAAGAGGTTGCCAAGCGACTTCGAAGTACTGTGGAGCACACCAACTTGCGTGCTGTCACTGAAAAGATTGAAATTTACTATGACCCAGACATTCAGTCGACTATCATTCCTGACGATGGGGACATTGTAGATTCTTACTTCATGGTCTTTTCCGAGGGCCAGGAGGCTCTCTCTCTACAGTCACGTTGGCTCCTGCGTATCACTCTCGATCGGCAGAAGATGCTGGACAAGAACTTGATCGTTGATGATGTAGCCGCACGCTTGAAGGAGGACTATCCCAAGGATCTAGCCGTCATCAGCAGTGACAACAACGCTGATCAACAGGTCATTCGTATCAGAACCATTATGGACGCCAAGGGAGAAGAGGAGGAGGGTGAGCAAGACGTGATGCTCAAGAAACTCGGTGAACACTTGCTGAACACACTCACTCTTCGTGGTGTCAAGGGCATTGAGAAGGCCTTCCTTAACCAAGCTCCTCGGCCAGCCATTGATAACAATGGTGCCCTCATTCAGAAGAAGGGTGACCCTCTGTGCGAGGAGTGGTACCTGGACACACAAGGTACGGCACTAAGAGAAGTTCTGGCCGTTGAAGGTGTCGATTCAACCCGCACCACCTCCAATGACTTGTGGCAGACAGTTGAGGTCTTTGGCATTGAAGCCGCTCGTGGCTCTCTGCTCAACGAATTGCGACGTGTGCTTGCATTCGATGGTTCCTATGTCAACGAACGTCATCTTGCTTTGCTCGTGGATGTGATGACCTACCGTGGCAGCATCGCAGCTGTTACTCGTCACGGTATCAACAGAGCAGACACTGGTGCTTTGATGAGATGTTCCTTCGAAGAGACTGTTGAGATTCTCCTAGAGGCCGCAGCAACAGGTGAGATGGATGACTGTCGCGGAATTTCCGAAAACGTCTTGCTTGGTCAGCTGGCACCTGTCGGTACCGGACACTTTGACGTCATGCTCGATCCCAAGATGCTCGACACTGTTATCTCGGACAACTCCCGCATGGGTCTCATGCCGGGTATGATGGTCAAGGGAGGGCAAGTCGACGGTGCTGCAACGCCCTACGACATGCGGTCGCCCATTGCAGACTCCGGTCTTATGGGCTTCACAGATCCCTCTATGGGTATGGCTGGTTCGTTCTCGCCCATCACTGGCTCAGACAGCCCTCGTGGCGCTGGTGGACTCTCCGAGTATGGTGGTTTCGGAGGGGCCAGCCCGTATGGAGGCCGCAGCCCCGGTGCTACGAGTCCGTTTGGCGCATCTGCCACTTCTCCTTTCAGCTATTCACCGACGTCTCCTGGGGCTGGCTACTCTCCGACTTCGCCCATGATGGGTGGCAGTCGCTTTGCAAGCTCTCCTCAGTTCAGCCCGTCGTCGCCATCGTTCTCGCCGTCTTCGCCCGGCTTTTCTGGTACGAGCCCGACCAGCCCGAGTTACAGTCCCAGTTCGCCAAGTTACTCTCCGACGTCGCCGTCATCTCCGCGACACTACTCACCCACGTCGCCTACAGCTGGCTCTCCCTCGTACTCACCTTCGAGTCCCAACTACAGCCCGACGTCTCCCAATCTGGCTGCGTCGCCATCTTACAGTCCGGCCTCTCCAAATTACTCGCCCACTTCGCCTGCACACAACTACTCGCCCACGAGCCCGCAGTACAATAGCCAATCGCCTACCAGTCCTGGGTACTCCCCTTCGGTAAGTTGAAAGCGATGTAGTTGACTGACCGGACCCTGTACTAATGCTATCACAGTCGCCCAAGTGGTCGCCAAAGACCCCGGCTCCCGGTGGCAGCACAAGCCCGAAGTTGTAAGTTGAAAGTGCAGTCGAGTTCATGCGAAATACCTTTTAACACGTTGTAGTTCTCCCACTTCTCCCAAGAATGACTAGACTGGTCACTCATTGGTACGAAAAGCTCTTGTGTCTTCTGGCACTGAGTCATAATTATTGCACACTAGGAGTTATAGGGATGATGTTTGCTCGCCTTCTTTCCTTTTGGTCTGTCTCACTACTCGATCAGTAATCATACTCGCATTGGCCCAGTCTGGATGAAGCTGGGTACGCGATCAGTGTTTTTTTCTCCCTCTCAGGCATAGAGACAGGCAGCAGTATTAGAGAAATTTCTGAGCGTTATTGTTTTTCTTTCCTCCATTAGGAACCCAGAAACGAAAAGGAGAGACCAAAAAATTTGCATTTGTACACTAGGCGTGTAGGGTTCTTCTTTCTGCTTGTATTTTAGGCTGGCCCTGCCCGTCTGCAGCAGGTATCATTGATTTTTCAAGATGTGGCAGGTTTGATAAGATACAAAAGACGACCAAATTGCAAAAAGGAGGCTGCAGGGCATGGGAGACAAACTTCGTCATTAGAGAGTATGAGGTTGCATGGTGAAGAAGAACTGAGTTCGGACTCGCCATGATATCTGCTACGTCAGAAATAAATAAAAAAGACCAATTCGGTGCAAATCAAATGTGTCCTACATGAATGTTACAAATAAGCCCTCCAGGTCGTTCTTGATAGCTTGCACCTTGGTAGTTTAAATCGCGCCAATGTGTTGGCAATTCAGCACGGCTGGTATATTTGTTCCTTCAGCCAGCTCAATCGTTTTGGGTCACATGAAGGTATTGTAACAGGATACGATTTTCTCGGATCAATCGACCTCATCAGAGGCGAGCAGTGAGGTTGCAATATCTAGAAGTCTACAGATGCTTCTCATACGTCCTTGACTCGAGACTCCACACTGTAAGGGGGGCAGCCGGCTTGTCATGACAAGATGGCATCTCTTTCGAAGTTGACATCATGCAATGAAGCTGAGAAAGAGGGACGCTAAAGATTATTGAGTACTTTGACAAGAAAATATCATTATACACGCTATCTTGTGCTTGGAAAACATCCTCGGCCCTCTTGTCCCCCCCCCCCCCCCCCCCCCCCCCCTCCTCTTCCTCTTCTTTCAAGTGGCACGAATACTAATCTCCGTGTTTGGGAACTTGGTATTCGCGGTCTGTGTCCGTCGAGCAAAGGACAAGCCAATATGGGAACTAACTTCAGAGAAGTATCTTTGGAAGCTGTATAATTATATTCAAGTAACTATCATCGTACTATGTTCCCCAATCCACCACTCCGTGTCAATCGGGGTCTCGAGTTGGAGATTCCGGTGAGTCATGTAACAACAGTACAGATGGACCTCTTTTTGGTTGAGTCTGGTTGTTTTTTTTCTGCGTGGTACTCTGAAACTATTATGAGGAAAAGAAGGAAAAAGAATTTACTAAGTTACCTGAAAACTCTTCCATGCTGTACGGCAGGACAAAACCTCAAACGCCATGGACCATCATACCTACTGATGTATTTTGAGATTTGAGAGAGTTCGGAGGAGAGGGGGAGGTCCTGAACAGAAGATCTGGATTTGGATATCCGGGAATCCGGCCAGACTGGGCACGTTACACGTGCTCTGGCCGATTGCCGCCTCTCGCGCGGTTAAAAAGCCTGACGATGTTCCTTTGGAAGTCTTGTATTCGAAGCTCCAATACCGTTTTCAAGAAGATGGGCAGATGGTAGGGGGCTTTTCTTTTCTTTTCCTAATCACGTCGCCCTCAGTCCTGCATTTGTATTCAAGCTTCCACGCTTCCACGCTTCCACGCTTCCACGCTTCCACGCTTCCGTGTTTCCGCGGTCAGATACTAAGTATTTGATTTTTTTTCTTTTTTTTATCGAGCAGAGGGAGAAAGTGCGTTGCGATGGGCCGATCTAGTAAGGGTGATGATGCCGACTTCTGCCTATATGCTGTGTGATGAGTTTGTGACGAGTTTTCAAGGCAACATATACACATATACACGCACATATACACGCACACATAGTGAGAGAGGGATGGAGAGAGAGGAAGGAAGGAAGTGTCCAGCTCCAATTCGGCCGTCGGGTATCGTGGGCATGATTTGTGGGTTTAACAAGGCTCCGAAAGTGTGGCCGCCCGTCAAGGTTGGCACCCTTCAGGAACTTGGCTCACCCTCCACGAGAGCCCAGAAGATGCCATGTTTTCGATCACACACCCTCCTTGAAGGGGTCATCATGGTTCAGAGTGTGCTCGAGCGTAGTGTCAAATGACACTGCCAATCCCTCTCGTGGTCAATGTGATTGGGAGGGGGGCGAAAGGGAGGAGGATCACAAGGAACATGATTAGGCTTGCGAGTAGACCGGCTTCCCTGAGCGGGTAGGCAAGATCCGGTAGGAAAGGGCCTCCCTCCCCTATTCGCCAACTGCAACAAGTGTGTTGGTCAGACAGACACGCGCGTGCGAGAGAGACGAAAACTGGCTGCGCCGTACGCTTATTTCAAAAATATTCAGCGCCCCCCCTATCCCTGAAATGGAGGAAAACTCTCGTACGTGACGACGAAAATGAAATGATACCAGGGTGCATCCCTTGCTTTCCGTATCCCCATTTGAGATAAGTAGGGCTGCCTATAAGCCGAACGTCTTCACTAGCAGTGCGGGCCGTGAAGGTCCGGCTCGTTGGCTGAAGAGATGTGATCGTGATAGAATGCTCTTGCTACACCTGGCATCTGGCCACATGACTTCAAGTGGTGTGAAGCAGTCTGAACGAGGGTGGGCCAGTCTCTCTCCGAACAGACGACAATGTACTCTGAAGGTCCTTGTACAACCACGGTACAACATGCAAATTCTGAGACGATTGATGGGACCTTTTCAGCCAAATGAATGTTCGCGAGAGTAAATTTTTTTTTCTCCCCAGTCGTCAAATTCGCGTCTGGGGTCCGGTAAGCCATAGCTTGATTTCCGACTTCCGGATCAGGGAGAAAATGAGTTCTGAGCAGTAATTTCGGATAACAATGGGGACCTTCCATGGTTTATCCTGCTATCGCCAAACTGTTGACGTAACCATCCCGAAATTTGCACGCGGACCATAGCTGCGTCCTCCAAGTTAGTAAATTCCTTCTGGTTCAAGTTTGCATACCCGAGTCAAAAGGCTCTCACTCTGTGGCCTCCAGCTATGGTAGACATCCAGATGATTGTTGTCACCCAGGATTGAGGGAATTTCGGTTGTAGCTGTATTGGGGAAGATTACGGTTGTCTCAAAGTCCTCTCGGAAGCCTTTTCTTTTTTCTTCTTCTTCTTCTTGGTTTACCATATGGGAGAAGTCATGATGAACAAGAACTATGCTGCTTTCTCGGGGGACAAGATCCAGAGTCTCCTTTTCGAATAGAAGTTGATAAGTGTTCTTGGAGAATGAAAAGCGATCTGGTGTCATTCGTGACAGGGACTTGGAGATTGCCCTAAAACTTAAGAAAAGACGAACGAAGCGAACTGATAAAAGCAGAATAGTAATCGACTAGCAAGTAGACATGGCACGATGGCGCGGTTACGGGAGTTGACGGAATTCGTTCAGTGGCATATTGTCAGAAGCAACAGTTTTGGCAACACCGGATCAACTTGATCAATCAGGGAGGAGGGGACATTGAGGTCCATCCATGCCGGTTGTTCATTTGGCACCGTTTGTGACAATGCTAGCTGATTTCTTTTCGTCTTCCAGAGTAGTTTAGCGAGGTGACGAGGCAGTCCATTGCATTCTTTCAGAACTCGGAACCGAGCTCGTGCCTCTCAACACAGCCTGCTCATCTGCCAAGGATATATATGCGGGTAGCTCGATGAACTCTATAAACCCACGGCCACCACTACGATAGAGCATTCCGTACGTCGACGCTTTTCTTCTTCTTCTTTTCTCTTACTTTTTGACATGTTCGTTTGTTTATCTCCGTAATGTAGGCCTGTTTGTCGACTTTCGGGACTGTAGAGGGAGTGCTCATAGCTCGTACATTGTACCGGTGAAAGATGGCCATCTGGATAGTACTGTGACTCGCAAATGATCAACGGGGGTTCCCAACTCATTGGCCGGTGCAATCACAGGGATCAAGGCAGCGGTATCCTTGCACATCTACGGAATCCTTGCCGTAGCTTGCTGAACGTGGGAATGTTCGTCATTGCATTAATACCAAGGGTGTATGATACTTCCTGGCGCCCCGGATACATTAGATGAATTGACGGACAACGCTCCCAGCAAGGATTTCAGAAGGGCAGGCTGGAAGTATTCCATCGATAGTCCGTGTTTTCGCGTTTCCGCCAGCTGTAGCCCGCAAATTTACCGCTGTGCTCATTTTTGTTTTCGTTCACCAAAGAACTCTCTTGTATTGATCCGTGTAATAAAGATTTACGGACCGGCGGATATCATGACACTAGTTGGACATTTGCAAATCAGAAATCTTCTCCACTATGAGAGTGCATGCTCTCTAGTCGATGAAGCTCAAAGCCAGGCAGTACCGTGCTGTGGGAGGGGGCTTCCCAAAGCAGGTCATCCGGCAGTGCCAGGTAATAAAAGATGAAATCAGCAAGACCCCGTAGACAAGATCCCGGAAGGCTGTCGTTCGAAACAGTGGAATAACCGGGATCCAGGCTGTTTGGAAGGCCTGGTATCCTTCACCCATGGTATCGAAACCAAAGTAGGTAGCCACCTCGTGGTGAATTTTGAGGAGATCGCGTCATTCGTCGGGGGATCTGGATCTGGACTGACGGAAGCATGATCTATGTTCCGCGGGGAAGGGGAACGGTCGATTAGGTACGAGTGAAGCACATGTCTGCTGAAGAAGGGAGATGACGCGGCAAAAAAGATGTGCTCGGCAACGCCAAGTAGGCGCGAGGTTGCTGGCTACTGCACCTGTCGGGTTGATGTTGTACAGTAGCACAAGATGTGGTCAATATGGAGCGTAATATTAGGGTTCCAACCATTCAGGGCGCAGGAGAGCCGCGCAGCCGCGACATTTGAACCAATCTTGCTTCAGCTTCAGCCCTTCTAACCAGAACATTCCAGTCGTGGTCGATGCCACCGGTACTGAAGCAATCAACGGCAATGTATGGATTGATCCACTCAAGAAATGACGCTAGAGATGGACCGCGTTCGATCCACCGTCAACCGATAGCAAGCCACTAGCTTTGAGGGGAAAGCAACTATTAATTCCAACTCAATTTCGAGCTTGAAGTAACTTCGCATCTTCTTGTTACTGAGAGTAATGAATGAGCGCGGGAGTTGGCAGCATTGATAGATTCAGTAGGATATTCCATGAAGTCCATGGCTGTGGTTGAGCTTGCGTTCTGTGACAGAAATTCCGGGTTCGAATGGTCATGATCCCTCAAAGCGTAGAACCATTGTCCTTGCAATTGCAGCTCTAGGATCTACCCTCTTGACGTCTGGACGCCGTACTGGGGTGGCCATTGCAGTCCTGCAGATGCCAGAAGATGGAAAGGATAGGCAGTACACCGGGCTATGATAGCCAGCGAGGCAGATCAAGGTTCTCTGCACGATCATGGCCTGTAAGGTTAGTATATGCTGGGGAACACGTTCCGGTATCGCCGGCGCAGGGATGTGATAGTAGATTCATACGAAGAGTGTGGGGATTGAAGCGTTTTGGAGCCGGCATCCCAACCCGTTGCAGTTTGATCCAAAAGCGTCTGGAAAGCTGAGATGGAGTGCAGGCTTGAATGCCAGGCATCTTCGCGATGGGACGCCACCAGACCAAGGGTTAATCAGCGCAGGGACTTGCTCACTGCTCACCAAGTGTTGAGTGCGGAGCGGGTGCGGCGCATGGTGGGCCTGAGTGATTGCCTGGTGTTTCGATTCCAGGTACATACTCAGGCATGATTCCCACGTTGAGATAAAGTGTGGTTTGTCACGACAACGGCAAGCGGTGCCCTGCTTCCATCGGCATTTGGGAGCATCTCCACGATACTGCAGATGAGGCTTCTTCCCGGCGCAATCGCCAAGCTGTCAATTGTGCGTTGCAGACTGTGCCGAGAACTTTGTAACACATGAAAGGTCAACGGAAGATCCCCTATAGGATATTGAAAGTCTGTCCGCCCGGATGTGAATCAAGTAGACAGGTTTAGGCTGAGCCAGCGCCGCTGTCAGTGGCTGCTGTGCTGCCGCTGTTGCTCGCCGAAAAGGAACAAACCGAGTGTCTTGGCCTGCGGGTGTAGTCTGCCATAATTTGGTCACACCACACAAGCACAAGGTTACCCACAGATAGTAGGCTGCTGGCGTTGTCGTAGAGCATCTCGTGTTTAGAACTCGTCTCGTCGCACATGGTTCGCCAAGTTGGCTCCACTGCTGGACATGAGGTCAGGCAATTTGTAATGCCGATGGCAAGAGAGAGAACATGGTGATGAGCGAGGTGAAGTCGTACAAACATGACCGTTACGACGGGCCAACAGAAAGGCGTACATAGGCGCGATTGGGCGGGATAGTCGCGAGGGTGATCACGGCGGGCATATGTGAGAAGGCTTTTGTTGGTGCCGTTGGATCGATGATTTTGGTATTTTCGCATTGGCGTGGAAAAAGAGAGGCGCGGCAAGGCCTGTCTGGGGGACTCTGGGCATGGCGATTGGCTGCCGTGGCAAACAAGTTCAAGTTATTTTATCGCGTTGGCCGCGGGGTCTCCGGATGTGGTCTCCTCGTGTGGGGGCATTTTCCATGATTGAGTACTTGCTGCTGCTGCGCGCAATCGAGTGGCTGCGTTTCCCGACATTGTAAGATACCGCACATAGCTAGACTGACCGTATGGAGAGGAAGTTGTACTTACGAAAGACAAGACGACCGACTTTGCTGTCATGTCGTGCATGCAAGCAGCTAGAATTCGTGATCTCCTGTCTGCATAATGCTGGACTGGCTTTTCTCCCCCTACTGCTGCTACGTCTCTTGTACACGCGCCTTAATGCCAGCTTGCAACGTTCCTCTGGGTGGATGTATGAATGAAATCATTGAGCAAAGTGCGCGTGTCGCTATTTCTCTTTCGGACATGAGTATTTTGCGAACAAGGCAACGCCAAGCACTTGAGAGGGATCCATCATGTTAGTTGGCGATTCTCAATGTCTGCAGCGCAATTGACTAGCACTACCTTTTTTTAAATCTCATGTTGGGTACCTATGTACTGCATGCAGCCAATGGGTGGGTCGGCGCTCGATAGGAAGGAGCATTTGAAGGATTTGTATGTACGGTAGGTACATTATCACATGATGGTATTCTTATGCGTCTTATGCAGGCCTGACCCTGTTTGCCGCGTTGGATATGCTGGGCTGGCCATTAAAAAAAATTTATTCTTTTTATGCGAGGGGCACTTCGTCACAACTTCTTCTGAGGGCCATGAAAGGTCGGCGCTTCTCGGTCGCCTCGAGAATCTGCTCTGGTTTGTAAAGGGTCGGATAGGGCGCAGCAGTACGTGGATGGCAGTCAGCCAGTCAGTCAGCCACAAGGAGGGGGAGGGGGGTTCAGAATTCCCCATCGCTTACTACTGGTGATGCAGAAAACAGAAGGGGTAGTTGAGACTGGACCACATAAGTTAAGGTAGCGTTGCCGGCGGGAGGATGCCTCTTTGTGCAGCGGACGGGGCCGTTTCAATAGCGCTGTGCCACCTTATTTTTCTATGCGACATATTGCTGCTCTACTTCTTGATCCCTCGTGGGCGAAGGATGCCCGTGCCTTACGAAAATGTGTGTGCCCTGGACAGCCTAACGGGAGTTAAATTTATATAGGTGAAAAGGTCAGTATATGTGGTTCAACATAATACGCCGATGGCAGAGACGGGCGAAGAAGGCCAAGTCTTACGGTCCAAGCTTTTTTTTTTTTTTTTCCCCTACCGATATTGGTTTTGGTGAGTGATGTGCTCTGTAAAGATCCCTCTGTACTCAATATGACACCAAGCCACATAACGCCGTGACAGTGTCAGAGTATGACCAGTGTGCTATTCGTGTGGGAAGAAGAATGGAAGAATAGTATAGAATACGAGTTGAGTGCCACTGCATGAATACAACCAAGTCGAGAAAAACATACGCATTAAACTATATCAAGCGGGAAATCGAAAAGACACCCAAAGTTGCAAAAGAAATGCAAGAAAAAGGAAACCCGAGAATGTGGTCGTCTACTCCAGCGTTGACCTCTCATCGCCTTCCGCCGTCTCTCCATGCCATCCCGCCGTAAATGCAAAGAAAGACCCAAGCTTCGCCATCCATGGCACAACCGATACCAAAAGAGCATCCATCGCCATTGGGGGTCGAAGGTTGACAGAGAGTCGATGTTCTTAACGCCTCGTAACTCAAGAGAAGAAGATGACGCGATTGCTCGCTCAAGGTCTGATCGAAAGGAAGTATTTTAGATAGTCGAAGCGAATTTCCAGACTGTCGCCGCTACAAGCGGCCGTTTCTGCAATGATTCTAAGCTTATGCAGTAAAACCAAAATGTTAGCAAAGGACAAAAAAAAAAGAAGCAATACCTCTTGTTCGAGCTTCGCTTACAACACCCACAACTGCCAGGTTGGTTCACAACAACATCGTTGGTACCTGAGCAACTACCAGTGGCAGCACGTGTAGCACAGGTTGCCACCCCTCCAGACTGGTCGTGTCCGCAACCAGTGTGGTGAACGATCATACGTGTGCACATTTTGGCTAAGCTTTCAGTTACAGGCTGTAACAGAGAGATAGAAGTCTTGAAAGATTTGGTAGAAACTAGGTTTCCGTGTTAGAGAATATCTCAGGAGAGGGGCGACCAATCAGAGTTGTCTCACAAGCCTTTTGGCGATATTATAGTCGATATATACGTGTTGGCTAGTTTAGGGAATATGAGATATTGTTGCCGGGTGGCGAGTATTGGTTCAAAGTTAATAACTTGTTGATGGAGAGGAATACCCGAGTCTTGTTATTACTGTCGATGATGGAAGTGATGGATTTCGATGATGATAATGTTGATCTAGTCGGGGAAGCAGTCGTGTTTATATATTGATCTTCCTCTTCTCTGGGCACAGCCATATGACTCTTGTGCTTGATGTGGTTTGACCACCATGCAGGTCCCAAGGCAGACGGTCTTCTGTAAGTCACCGAATGACGGGAGGCGGTTGGCTCTCCACTTCGCAAACTTTTTAGATGGCGATGCAGGTTGGAAGTGCTGACAGAGATGGTAATGGCATCATTTCCGGTCAGGCAGGTTACCTTGATCCCAAGAAGGATGATCAGACCATACAGAATTATCAACAGCCAGTCGGCAGGATGTACATGGACGGTTGGGGTACGTAAGGACTTGTATGTAGCAGAAACAAGTCGGACTAGTGGTGTGGTGGATGGCTTGGGGTTGAGCAGACGAGGTTGTGCAATCACGAACGTATGCGGGCTCGACGTAACAGATGTTGGCAAAAATAAAAAAGAAGTAGAAGAAGTAAGTAGAAAGGAGCTCTATCCAATCCGAAGCCCCAAAGTTGAAAGGAGTCGCTGTAACACTCGATGCAATATTGGTGGTATTACCCAATGACCAACAGGGCTACTACGGTCATTCATATGTCCAAAGCCGCACTCAAAATGCTACCCACTTTGGGCAGGCAGGGATGTCTTTGAGCCTGAGTGGTGGCTAGAGAATGCGCATACAACTTTGTACCGCGGCCATATGTGGGCAAGTAATGTTTGCACTAACTCACTCACTGACGGAGTGACGGAATGACTGGAGGAAGGATGGGTGAAGAAGTAGAGAAAGCGGTCATCCGGGACATGATCCTTGCTCGCAGCAATGGATGGCCGTTGGGATCATCTCTCTTGCCCTTCTTCTCCCTCGCTTTTCGTCCACAAGCAGGCAGATGGACCAAGTGGAGAAAATCGAGAGATTCTGGCTAACATCGATAAGTGGAGGCACTATAATTGAACTGAGAAATACATGCTGGCTGGTCCAACCTGTAGGTACGTCCATGTGTTATGTAGATGCAGGCATGTAGTATTGTATGTAGCCTTACGAGGGCAGAAAGGATTGGGCCCCTTGAGCCCTTCCCGAGCATACTTACATACACACAAATCTCCAAGGGAGCATCGGGCTCCGGTGAATATTGCAACTCCCCAGCCAAGGAGTTGAAGAGAGTCCCACCGTCTTCCCACCCTAGTCAGGACATAACGAAGCGTCCACAAGCTTCACCTCAGTAACGACGCGGCACCGCGGGCTGGCGCCGCTACACGCAGAGAGCTTAAAGAACGACGGTCAGGGATGACAAAAGGACAGGCGCTGCAGAAAAAAAAAACAATGAGTATCTCTCAAATTGTGTTTGATCCGAGCACTGGGTTCAGGCTTTTGAATCTACGCTTATTGCATGGAATTAATAAGTGGACCATGCCTCGTAGGTCGATCAGAGGCGGATGAGAGGAGACGTTCTCGAGCCCAAGTAATAACAGAGATGAAAGAAGAACCACATTTCATTGCCCACCCCAATATGGCACCTACCTTCACTACCCAGTGTACAGGCGAAGTGCCTACTACCTCATCGATAATTAAGGGGACCGCTGTCACTCTAGAAATCGTCAGAAACGGACGTCTTCCGGAAGCGCGCTCTAACCCGATAAAGAAATGCCCCTCCAGAATGGCGGCGGGACCCTTGGCGGCTCATTCTAATCATCCTAGACAGTCATGGTGGTGGATATGCGGGCATGGCGGGAGAACCCTCACCTCAACCTGGTCCATGTTTCTTTTTTGGCTGTTACCATGCTCTCGTTCGTGGCTGAGGACGAGGTAGACAGCTCGTGCAGCAAACCAGTACATCCAATGTCATGTCGGACAAGAAACCCTCTTGACACATGGCCCCGTTGCACAAGAGCGGGCGATGGCAGACATTCTCCCGATGGAGATAGCGATTCAACTGGCGGTAGGCCGCCTGACGTGCCGTCCTTAGCAACCTATTGCTGCCTCTACCCATTGTCACGACCTGCAAGCAACAGCCAAAGCAAGGGGAGCAAGCTCCGCTAAGGGTTGCTATCATGGAAAGGCAACCCACAGGGGGAAAAGCGTCGGTACAGCTGACTACCCAGGTAAGGTACCCTACCTACCTACCTAGACATATCTGCTATACGCTCCTGCTTACGGCGTTTCTCAACGACAGCAAAATAGGCAGGTCCAGTGAAAACCTTGTGACGATCCGTTGTCCAACCTGCATGAGTCCCTACCGGGACGTACCTGAAAATGCGCACTTCAACCAAGAACTTGTTGTGGGAAGCCAATAGTCCAGACCGGTACCACATCTGTATTACTAGCCCCGAAATGCTTTGTTCCAGCCTGGTCAACTGTCACCACGCCTCGTGTCAAGGCTCAAGGGGGCCATCATTCGGAGCTGTCGCTGTCCATCGTGCATTCTTACCTCATGCAGAGCGTTTGTACCACCAGGCGCAATTGGCCAACGGTCAGGGAGCTCAACCAGGATCACTGCCAAACCCACTAACATACCAACATGCACTCCTCCAACATAATGTCATGGGCCGGGCCGGATTACTCGACATTGAGATTTTTTTTTTTTTTTTTCGGTATGAACGATCTATACTTGCCAGACAAGTGACCAACCTTGTGGTATTATTGGATACTGTAAGTCAAGTCAGGGTTTCGTCATCACATCGAGATCGCCGCATGACACAGCAGCGGGCGGAATACGCCAGAAAAGAAAACTCCCCCATGTGCTCATCACAAGCTAAATTTGTATAGTAAACCCCCATATACGCATCATCAAAGGGCTGCTTTTGCAGATGTACAATCCTTGAATCCGAATTTAGGCATATTTATGGATTGCCCTTCTTGAACCAGTACCAGGTCGCTGGGTTTTGCCGATCATCTGACCACGTTTACACCAGTCGACCTGCTTGACCAAACATAGGATGACAGGAGGTGTGGGTGACATACATCGACAATGGTTTGATCCACTTGCACTTCTGCCGGCTCATTGGGTCACTTGTCTATTTTCTCTATTTGTTCACTGGATCTCGGGGTACTTGGTTCTCGGGGCCAAATCAATTTATGGCAACTCTTCCCCCCCTTCCCCGATGGCCATCCAGTCTCTGCGACCCACCATAAAGGGTTTGGCATCCTCAAGGCTGAGGCATCTATGCCATCTCAAATAAAATCCCGGTTTCTATTCAAGTGATCAGGAACAGCCCCTAAAAAATGGGTGATTATGGCCTCGTCTGACTGCGGCCTTGCAAAGCAGGGACCACTGCGTTATGTTCTTTAACGGCAGACTTGAACAGTTGCAGGAACTGAACCCCAGAGAGTAAAGGCTCAGAATCCTCGCGCATGTGCCGTTTGAAGACCTAGGATGATTCTTCATCGGTTCAGAAACTTAGCTATGCAGGCTATGCCAAAGGATCGTCTTGGCAACAGCGCCGTTTTCATTGGTGCACGACGTATCTTCACGTTATGCTTTATCCAGTATACCGATCCACGAGATTCCCTTGACGATTCTTCTTACGAGAAGTACCAACAGATGGCCATTGAGATTTGTTGAGATTTTTGCGCCCAACAATGAAGCCTGTCTGTAGGCTCAATTTGCGTGATTGCAAATCAAAAGTTTCAAACATTGATTAGTTATATTGGCTGCGTTTGCCCCATGGCCAATGACATGATCTCAAAACATCTATCTGAGCAGGTTGAATGACAACGTGCATGCAGCAGTGCCGCGGGCGGCTGGTCGCTTAGCGATAATACGGTGGTAAGAATTCAGTAAGTCTCGTCCGATCACAAGGTGCCGCGCGTGTGTTGGCTCTTGGAAATCCAGAGTAGCCGAAATGAGATTCATCTGCCTCCTCTTTCCCCTTTTTGAACTTTGGAAAAACTCCACGAGACAACGTCGCATTCATATTGACAACCAATGAGAGTCGCAGATCACATCTTAAGCGCCGTGTCCAGGGCCCCCCCTGACTGTACGCCGTACCGTAGTGCCGGTAAGTCCTGCATCATGTACGTAGATGGGGTTCATTGAAAGGCTGACTGGCAAACTGGGGGCCGTGGCAGTACATGGAAATTTACAAGTCTTTGCGGGCGGGATAGAATGGCCTCTTCCGCCGTCTTGGATGGAAATTGGACCAGTTCAGAAGGTCGACAGACTCTGATGCATATCTATGATAGGCAAGTAGGGATGCAACCTCCACGAGTCTCGAACCCCTTTCAGAAGCTTGCTGTGTGTAAACGAACCAAACGCGAAGGCAACAAACACTATTGAATATATCACACGCATCACATCGAGGTCACCTTACATGCCGTGCTGATGTTGGTTAGACGGGTATAAGCCAGGCAGTGCGGAAGACGAAGAAGAAGAAGAAAAAAGAGAAACTTAGACAACGATTTAATATTGGTCGCTTGTTTGACCAAGGCGCAGATGATCACCAACAGTTGCAACCAACGACCCAAATGCAGCAATCGATCAAGACGGCTTATCCGCCTTGGCCGGACCGGACCGAATCTTGCGGATGCTTATGAAGATGTTTTCAGTTCGCCACCCCAAACAACATTATAGTAATACTTGCTAAGTATTGGTCCTAAGCATTGGACCATTATACATAGCAAGTCCCGCCTCTTCTGTCAGTTCAGAGGACGGCGTCCTGATGCCATGGAATTGAGGGCGACTATCATAAGTAGTTGTTATCTGTCTCGCATGTCAATCTACCTCAATCGAACTGGATAAACATATCAATTAATGCCCAACGACTGACCATCGGCCCGGTGCCCCACTGGTTGGAAGTCTCGAAGCAAGAAGTTATCTCCAAAAAAAAAAAAAAAAAAAAAAAAAACAACCACGGGCAAGGAAATGCAGAGCAGAGCTTGTATGCATGACTTTACAATACTATGTATGTCGCTTAGGACAACAAACTTGGCGTCTGGGGGTCAAAGGGGCATATGCCTGCCAACATGAACTTAAAATTCGATTATAGACTTGTATCGTTGCATTGAGCAATGCGACGCCTGCATCACTCGGGCTTGCATGTTACAGGTGCTTGCAAAGTCCATGGCTCCTGCAATGGGGCAATTCCTGATGTCTAAAGTCACTTGTAAATACTTTGTAGTTGGCTCGATTGACCCGATCTGGTCTTAGCACACCGCCGCACGAAATCAACTTTTCTCTGTTGGCGTCCAAACTGGGAAAGACAATCGCCGGTCTCGCATTGCTGCTCGTGGGCAGTGTAGACAAGCAGAATAGAGTGCCCGGCCATCTTTGTAGCATAAGAGAACCATGAAAAGACATTTCTAGCTTGATCAGTGAGTGAGGAAAGAAAATCGACGCACCCCTCAAGGTAAATACAACAAGGGCTGTAACATGATGTTAATCACATCATGCTGCAAGAACCAATGCATGCGATGTGGCTTGTGCTGTGATTAATACTGCAGTCTCTTGTTGAAACAACGGTCCTGCTCTCGAGTCAGCTAGTATGATAAGACTCTTGAATGGCATTTGCTAATGTTCCAATTTCGTTCTTTTCACCAGCATACTACATACTATAAGCGTGATGGTATGCAGGTAGTAGAAAAAGAACGGACAATCTTTCCTTGTCCCCACGATTCATTTGGCCCCATATAGAGTGCTCATCTAGGACGTGGACTTGTGTGTGAACGGACCAGATCTTACTTTTGAGGGATATGCGAAACATGGTGAAATCATGAATTGAGTGATTGACTATTGGCTACATCTCCGGCAGTTGTAGGAAAGCTGCTCCATGATTAGGGCTGCCCTGTGAGTTGAGCGTGCCTGAGGTAGGTAAAGTGCTGGTCTCGCAGGTTCCGAGAAATCCCTTTAGGCGAGGCATTGGCGGGCGTACCAGCCAATCAGAGATGCCAAAAGCCCCGAATCCTCGGAAAGCTTACGGTACGGCTCTCTTCTGGCATCAGGACTCGTCGCGGACACCCGGATCGGGGCCGTTACTCCACTCTATAGACGTCCATTGATTCTATATTCATGTTCCTTCGCTCCGGCCGGCGATTTTGCATCTCCTACGTTGTTGTTTCGACGTCGGGAAGACTGGTGATGGCGCCGCCCACGCCTGGAGGGGGGTAGGTGCGCGATAAGCACGAGGGCAAAACCACGCACACACTGGACACACACACAACCAGCCCCCCACTCGACGGCTACTAAGGGCTTACCTTACAACCTTTTCCCGCTCGGCGCTCTTTTGCTGTTTGACGCGAACGCTCTTTACCAACCAATTACGGGACCACGTGTGGAAACTTTCCCTCGATGAATCGCTGGGCAGGAGAGAGAGAGCCCCGACACTCGCACTGCCCAGCGGCTTTTTCTTTTCTCCCTCGCAGCTCTCATTTCACGCACTCATTGCCTACAGAGAGACAGACCAAAAGAATGTGCAACGGACTTGTCTTACAAATGCCCACTTTATCTCGCGGGATCGGCCATGGCCACGGCTTGAGGCGAGCACGTCTTGGCCCACACGGTACTGAAACCATCGGTCTTGGGGGGATACGTAAATCAATAATCTCCATCGCCTAAACTCCAGCTATGACTGTGCTGCTTGGTAATGCCAGACCACCTCCCCGTTTGCCCGTATCTGCCGCCTGGCTACCGCGGAGCAGCAAGGTTGACCGGGATGGGATGGATGCGTTTCTTTCTGTCGTGTCCGAGCAGGGCAAGTGCAAAAGCACCGGGCCTTTTATCTGTCAGTTGTCTGTCGGTTGTGGAGGTAAGTCAAGTAGTCGGTAGCAAGAGTGTGTGGTCATCCAGGTGTATAAAGAAAGCCACCCTCTTCTCTCTTCCTTCCGTTGTTCTTTCTTTGTCTCTATTCATCATCTTCCCAACACACGCCTTCTCGTACACACAAGTCCACCAAGCTTTCGCAACTACTTTACCCTCTCTCTGTCTTCAGCCAATTCCTCGCGTAAAGACTTCTTTACATCGACAACACACACACACACACACACAATTTGTGACTCTACTATCGTCGACTAAAAACTCTCCACAACTACCAAACCACACAATGTCTGCTGTCACTTTCAACACCATGGATATCCGCAAGATGGACAGAAAAAGCCCCATGGTCTTCCTGCCCCTCGCACCCACCACTTCTGGAACTTCCAGCGTCTCCCAGCCTGCCGTCGCTGAACGACCTGCCGCTCGCCGCACATCCAGCCTGAGCAGTACCTCTTCGGCTTCTGCCTCACCTCCATTCCGATTCCTCCAGCTCTCCCCCGTCCAGAACGGTGAGGACGCCGAGCAGGCTATCGAGTAGGCAATCATACACGTTCATGCAATTCTTTTTTCAGAGGAGTCACAATTCAATAACGTCCGAGGGCATGATCCTCTGCTTTACGACATGGTCGAAATTTTCTATACCGACCCCCCATCCAACCCTCCATGATACTTGATAAAAAAAAAAAAAGACTTCGACTGGGGGAAAGACCACAATGATATTTTGGGGGCGCTAGGCGCCATTCTGCAGCCTTTTTCTCTGCGACTGCTCGGCTTATGAGATTATTATTACTACTTTAGAAAGGGTTTCGGAGCAAGCGTTACTTGAGATCATGATCATGATCACGATTTGATTTTTTGTTTTACTGGTTTATCATCATGAAGATAGAGGTAGCTTCTGGGGAACCCTGTTGTCCTACAAGTTACGGGTTTCGCTTAGTTGCGGTTGCGCGCACCAAAGAATACAAGAAGAATATAAAACCTTTTTTCCCTGCAACCATTGTCATGACAGGGATTTGTATCTGAATAATAGGTTTATAATATGCTGCACTCCGCGACCTTGGAACCTGATAGTGATCCTTGACTCGACCTGACTTTTCTCCCAAATGCTTGCTTCACTTATGACCCCTCCTTCCTCTCTACTTTCCCACGTCCATATTCATTGTCCTATCTTGGATGGATGTCGTGAGGGGCTAATGCGCGCTAATGGCTTAGATCGCAATATGATAAGATCCGTCCATCTCTCGGCTCAGGCGGACGTAAGGGGCAAAAACGGAACCAAGACATAGCTCGTCATACTTGACCTGCAGATCCAGTAACAATCTGAGTCTTGAGCCTTCTTGGCGGATGGAGCGGGAAGTACAAAGTACGTGTTTCTCTCTTGGCAGCTGGGCGTTATCTCTCCATGAGTAAAACCGAGCGAGTGAGATGAGCTATGAATGGCGAATTCTCCTGATTGAGGAGGGGTGAAATCCCACACCGCATTCTCCCAATGTCAGTGTATATGCAATCGTGTCTCCCACGGTGCCTCTAGGACCCTCTGATCAGCCGCATGAGCGGAACTTGAGGTGTGACGTATGTGATTGGTTGAGACAAGAGGATAAGGTCGTGAAAAGACACCGTGCACATGGGAGAATAAGAGAAGAGAAAAAAGTATAAGATAAAAAAAAAAGAGCCGAGGCTGCTGAAGAGAAAACCAGTTGCATCCTGTAAATCCTATCTTGTGTAACCCGTTTTCAAAGATCTAAATTCAGTTTCCTGCCTTCTGAGACACCATTGTCTCGCCCAAGAGACCTTATTTGATGAGAAAGTGTTTAGGCATTTCCTACAACGAATACCAAGAAGATGATCTGCCATGTGCCAAGCATAACCAAGACGGGATGATCATGGACTACTGCAGCCTGGCCTGGCTGCCTGCTGTAACGGACGCATTCCGTACCCTATGGGCCAATCGAGAGCACTAATGTTGCAGCAAATCACAGTGCCAAAGCGGACCCCTTGAACCCCCCAAAGAGGCTTGTGGAAGTCAAAAAAGCAATTCTCGCTGTAACGGCCGCTAGAAAACATTTTATTCTATTTTCTACAGTTATCAGATCTTCCCCAATGTCTTACTCGACAAGTTTCAGAAGGGTCCGGACAGCGACAAAACGTTCATTCTTGCATCTGTCTATTTACTTGGCCCCCCTCCCTTGACACCTGGCGATTTGATCGGGAAACTGCAACACACAACTTGAAAGTGCCACAAACTGGCCTGCAATCTTCAAACCCCCAAGACTCTATCTTGTTTCTTACGCTCTCTCTCTCACACCGAAAACTCACGAATGGCTTGGTGACACTACCAAGACTTTTCATCTTTTTGAATATTCTTGGCAGAAAGCATGTTTCTAGATCGACAGAGTACGAGAGCCAAGTCTGAAATTATCGATTTATCCAAGCTCTTATGACACTCTAATTTTCCAGCACGGACTAGAATTATACGACACTGAACACTAGACGTAGAATTTTGTAGTCCAGCCCCTCCTCACCACCGCATTCGACTTCAACGTGATCGACGTGTGTAATTTTCGTCAAAGATTTACCGAAAAGAGGCTCGAGAGAGATACCAATATCGTTCTCCTGCCAAGTGAAATCGCGACCCCCAAACTTCTCATACTCTCGCGGACTCCTTCATCGCAGCTTGCGGACCTCTTGCGTCGTGCCCCGCCCCCTCCGTCTCTGATGCTGAGCTGGTCATCTTGGTTTCCCACTCCGCCCCAAACATACCAAAAGTCTAATTCTTGCCATACTGATGTTTTGAAAAGGGGCCTCATTCATACCTAGGTCTAGAAAAGTTGCGGGGGCCGACGCCGCGGTATCACGGTCAGCGTTCAGACAGCCAAGGGGCCAAGCGCGCGGACTGCTACATTGTGATACAATAATACTCTGCACGTACTCTCAGTGCCCACCCATGCTTGGCGGCGGCAGATGGGGAAGTATTCGCGAACAAAAATAAAGAAGACCGGCATTATCACACCGCATCTAGGATCAAGCTTGCAAGATCCGGAGGGATACGTGGAGCACGTGGTCACAGGCACAGTCTGTTCCTACCAAGCCATGTGCAACATGAGAATATGTCCAGGCCCACCACGCCGCGTTGTATCAATGGCTTGATTACAACCAACTTGAGAGATGGCCCCCAACAGACCCTCATATTACGTCCTCTTAAAAATAGTATAGTAAGAGGTGCATCTGGCATATCTCCATGCAAGCAAGATACATCCTTTCCGCTGACAGGAGCCATATCTGTTGCGACCCTGCCATGCTCTTATCCCCCACAACATGTGGCATCTGTTTTATTTTGAGATGATACTACAATACACACTACCATGGGAGGCGAAGCTAAAGTAATGGACGCCCGAGGGGGAACAGGGCAATTGTTCGTTGATGTACCAAGCAAGAACCAGTACAAGACAACACTCCCTGCATTCATCCCTCACCGACAGGATTCCATTTGGACGACGTTTCATCCTTGCAGGGCTGCAGTGGATTGATACATAATTAATGGTCGAGCAATCCTCATCGAAGCATGCATCATAGATGTGACCTTGTCCGATCCGGCACTGGGAAAGACTCATGAATTGTGTGTCCTCAATCTAAATTGGCTGCTATAGCACATCCTGTCATGGCAGGATGCTTATTCTAGTGCCTTGTGAGGTCTTGACCTTCTTGGCATTGCAAGCAGTATATGTCTTTGGATGTGAGTTTTCACGCACATTGGAATTTTACCGTCCATGGCACAAAATATTCATTTCAGCCCAACCGGGGGAAAAAAAAAAAAAAAAAGGCAGGCACATCAGAGGTCATAATTCTATGCATCACGCGAATCTAGGCCGCTGGACCTTGGTGATACTACTGCCATCAGAAAAGTCCTCCACCAACCGCCGCCAGTCTATGCTTACACCGTCTTTGTAGCTATCCAGTTTGGCGTGCTTTTTAATAGTTGAATGGTAGGGACACCAGAGCGACCAGTGGATCAGTGACACCCACAGCGTGACTTGCTCTAGGTCCGGGTCCACCAGCAACTGCAAAAGGGCCTGGAATGGCGTCGTCTTGACGACACTCGCGGCTCCCAAATCTCGCGAGACCGAGTGCGGCCGGAGATCGCATACTACCGTCTTCTGGGCACTAGTATCCTGCGCCAGGATGCCCACATCGAGGACCCTGAGGCTGCCGTTGAGTATCATGTCCTTGACGGCGGGCACCACGAGCCGCTCAAAGTCGCCACTGATGCGTCGCATGCGCAGGCTGAGGGATCGGATCCGACGGCGAGCGTCCATGACCTCGGGGCTGAAGAGCTGCCCGTCTTGTGTAATCTCGCTGTACATTCTGCGAGATCCGAGATTGACTATAAACTTGTTCTGCGTATAGAACAAGCCGGACGCCTCTCGGTTCATCTGGTGACACACCAGCAAAAGGTCAGTCAGCAGCATCGGTGAACTTTGCACTAAAGTACAGGTCAGCATAGATCTACACGGGATTTTTGAAGCAGCGCAGCAGGTTATCATGAAAGAGCAAGATATCTCAACTTATGTTCACCACTCTCCTGGGAACAGTGAAGAACGGAAACAGAATCGCCAATGCGTACCACATGTCTCCCTCATGGCGAATATAGGTATGTCCGAGTCCATGACGACGAGATGCTCCAAGATTGCTGTGCGAAGCTCGCCAGGCAGATCAAAGAAGCGAAAATATTGTCCTCCCATTGTGTGTTGAGTAGCAGATACAGTTGAGAGATGGCCACTGTGAAATCGTGGTTCAACGCGTCATGCTAGATGAAGCTCAAATGATGCGGACAATACGAGGCGTTCATCGGGTAGCGGACAGGGGAGCATTGGTGGAATTTATATTATCATGAGACTGATGAAAGGAAACTAAAATATGCTGGAGCTGTTGTATGCAATGAAATATACACCTCATGGACTGCTATTAGCAAGATAAAGAATTAGTCCCATAGAGAAGGAGAGCAAACATGGCTTTTGGCTTGAACACTGGAAGTTACCACGAGTCAATGAAGTCTGGCCAATCAGAAGGTCACGAACCAGCGACCTGCAGCTCCACATTAATCCGGAAGCTCGTGTCTTTATTAATGAACAAGAGGGCATTTTGCTATTTAGGTCATTTGGCAATGATGAACAAGTTTGATGTGATAATACCAGAGCGTTATCTAGTAAAATAGCACACGTACACGGAAAGTAATGAACTCGAGATTCAATTCAGGTATTGTTCATGAATAATTTATGGCTGTCTATTGATGTAATTATTGTACATTGACATTTGAGAGCTTTATATCCATCAATTGATTGTTCTAGGTGGGGTCTTTGGCATTTATTCAGCACCTGTGAAATCTACTGTGGCGGCTTCTGGGTGGGTAGTATAGGTACTGTAGCTAAGCAGTACCTGCAAAGCAGTCACGTACAGCGCGTATGAGCCCTGGAAGCTTGGAAGCTCCAAGTACCTAATGTACCCCGACCAAGCGTTTATTTACCAGACAGATGACGCTAGCGGCTCACATAGGTACATACTTAGCTAGGCTACATATCTGATAGCTAAACATCAATCTTAGCAGATCGCAAAGGTCACTTTGCGAAAGACGTTGCCGGTCCAGCTCAGGCACAAGCTTTCAACGTCAATTCTTCCTCATTCTTGCCCTGAAATGGTGCAACGAGGTTCACGATGCAGTGCTACACGGAGTTGACGCCTCCCACAGCGGTAACGCACTCCATTGTGCTGCCATTCACCTCGGCGCACGCGCATAACCTGGTCATCGCCAGAGCCTCCCTCCTCCAGGTCTTCACCACGAAGTCAGTGTCGGCCGAGGTCGACAATGCCAACAATGCCGCCCATACGCAATCGTCCAAGGCACCTGGCCACTACGATAGCCGAATCAACGACGACGACGGTCTAGAGACCTCATTCCTCGGCGCAGACTCCATGCTGGTGCGTTCCGACCGCTCCAGCTATACGAAACTCGTCCTCGTAGCAGAATTCCCATTGTCGGGCACCGTCACGGGACTTGCGCGCATCCGTCGACAGAGCTCAAAGTCCGGTGGTGAAGCCCTCCTGCTGGCTTTTCGGGACGCCAAGCTAAGCACAGTGGAATGGGATCCGGAGAAGAACACGATATATAATACATCGGTCCATTTCTATGAGCAAGATGATCTGCAGAAGGTGCCGTGGGCGGCGCCGCTGGGCGACTATGTCAACTTTCTGGCTGCCGACCCAGGTAGCCGGTGTGCAGCACTCAAGTTCGGTGCGCGCAGTTTGGCTATCCTGCAGTTCAACCAGTCCGAGGAAGAGGACATTGACATGGATGACTGGGATGAAGAGCTGGACGGACCCAGACCAGCCAAGGAGCTGTCCACGACGATTGTAAATGGCACTAGCAGCAGCAATGAAGATACACCATATTCGTCCTCATTTGTCTTGCGACTATCCAATCTTGATCCTAGTCTGATCCATCCCGTGCATCTTGCCTTCCTCCACGAGTATAGGGAGCCTACGTTTGGCATTCTCTCCTCGACCATGGCTCCATCTGCCCAACTCGGCCGTAAGGATCACCTCACGTACACCGTATTCACCCTCGATCTCAAACAGAAGGCATCAACCACCATTTTGTCCGTCAACGGGCTCCCACAAGACCTATTCCGTGTCATAGCCTTACCTGCTCCGGTTGGCGGTGCTCTCTTGGTTGGCACCAACGAACTCATACATATCGACCAGTCGGGTAAGACCCATGGCGTTGCAGTGAACTCATTTGCAAGACAAATGACTTCCTTCGGCCTTGTGGACCAGTCTGATCTTGGGCTTAGACTTGAGGGATGCGAAATCGAGGTCCTAGCCCCCGAAGTTGGGGAGATGCTCATAGTATCGAATGACGGACGCCTTGCCGTCATTGACTTTCGAATCGATGGCCGCACAGTAGCTGGGCTCAGTGTCAAAACAGTTTCGGAGCAAGCAGGCGGCCTCCTGCTCTCAAGTCCTGCGTCAACTCTTGCAAACTTGGGAAAGACAAGCCTATTCGTCGGCAGTGAGGACGGAGACTCCGTTGTCATTGGATGGTCACGAAAACAAGCCCAGACTTCACGGCGCAAAGGCCGCTTACATGATACCTCGATGGATGCAGATATCGATGATGAAGACCTCGAAGACATGGATGATGACGACGATCTCTACGCTGACGAGTCTGCCCCTGCCAAGCAGGCGACCGTTCCACTGGAATCTTCAACTTCCAAGAGCGGGGAATTGCTCTTCAAAGTCCATGACAAGCTGGTCAGTTTAGCGCCCATCAGAGCTGTGAGTCTAGGACCCGGCACAGCGACGTTTGAGGAACAAGAGACCAAATCAACAGCAACCATGAGCGATTTGAGTCTCGTATGCGCGGTCGGCAGAGGCAATGCCGGCTCTCTCGCCGTGATCAACCGCGCAATACAACCAACGGTCATTGGAGAGTTTGACTTTCCCGAAGCTAGGGGATTCTGGACGCTAGCCGCCCAGAAACCCGTACCGAAATCGTTGCAAGCTGATAAGAGTAATGCGCTGATGGGAGCCGACTTTGATGCAACAGCACGCTATGATAGGTTCATGATCGTGTCAAAAGTGGACTTGGACGGCTATGAGACATCGGATGTCTATGCCGTGACAGGGGCTGGCTTTGAAAACTTGACTGGCACCGAGTTTGAACCAGCTGCTGGGTTTACCATCGAAGCTGGCACAATGGGAAAGAACAAGAGGATCATACAAGTGCTAAAGGCCGAGGTTCGATGCTACGATGGAGGTGAATACTCTTGGCAAACCCCATGACGTACCGTACTAATGCAGCTGCAGATTTCCATTTGAGTCAAATCCTGCCCATGGTTGATGAGGAGACTGGAGCGGAGCCCAGAGTCGTGAATGCCAGCATAGCCGACCCCTTTCTGATGCTGGTGCGAGATGACTCGAGTGTCTTCGTCGCAAAGATTGATAAGAACATGGAGCTTGAAGAACTCGAGAAAGAGCACGAAAATCTCATTTCTACCAAGTGGCTCACGGGATGCTTGTACGAGGATAGTACTGGCATTTTTGCCAACGTTCAGACAGATCATGGCACCAAATCGGGTGAAAATATAGTCATGTTCCTTCTTAGTGGGCATGGTGCTTTGCATGTAAGTCAAGATCGGTCCAATGGCCTATTCGTACACAGCGAGCTGACCTTGCAGATATACGCTTTGCCGGACCTCTCCAAGCCCATATGTGTCGTAGAGGGCTTGCCATTTGTCCCGCCCGTCTTGTCTGCCGGATACTCGGCCAGACGTGGCAGTGCTAAAGAGACGATCACGGAGATTCTCGTAGCCAATCTTGGAGATTTGACATCGTCGTCACCGTACCTTATTGTAAGCTCTAGTCCGTTTCGATTTCATAGACGCTGCTGCTAATAGCTGATAGGTACGACACTCAAACGACGACTTGACCATTTACCAACCATTCCGGGTGTCTTCTGGCGAGGAATCTGAAGAACTTTCAAAGTCACTTCATTTCAAGAAGATAACCAATGACCACCTGGCGAAGAGTCCTGCAGCCGTAGCAGATGATGAAGCTGAGCAGCAACCAAGGATGATGCCCTTGAGGAAGTGTGCCAATGTAGGAGGGTATGAGACCGTATTCCTACCTGGCGCTTCTCCCAGCTTTATTATGAAGTCATCAAAGACGATACCCAAGGTCATCAGCTTGCAAGGAGATGGCATAAGATCACTCAGCTCCTTTCACACTGAAGGCTGCGAGCGAGGCATCATATACGCAGACTCTCATGGCGTTGCGAGGGTCTGCCAGATTCCTGTCGGAGATACAGTCTACGCAGAGATTGGCATGCCTATGAAGAAACTTCCACTTCATATTGATGCCAGTTCCGTCACCTATCACGCCCCTTCTACAACTTATGTCGTTGGCTGCGACTCTAAAGAACCGTTTGAGCTGCCCAAGGAGGATGACTATCATAAAGAATGGCAGAATGAGAAAGACCTGGCCTTCAAACCCATGGTAGAGCGAGGCGTTCTCCAGTTGGTGAACCCAATCAACTGGACAGTCATCGATACGGTGGAGATGGAGCCTTGTGAGACTATTCTGTGCCTTGAGACTCTCAATTTGGAAGTGTCGGAGTCGACACATGAGCGCAAACAGCTCATCGTTGCCGGCACAGCAATAGCAAAAGGCGAGGATCTACCCATTAAAGGGCGTCTCATTGTATACGATGTAGTGACTGTCATCCCAGAGCCTGGACGGCCAGAGACGAACAAGCGACTCAAGGTTGTAGCAAAGGAAGACATCCCCCGGGGCGCTGTCACAGCACTCTCCGAGATTGGAACTCAGGGTTTGATGCTCGTTGCACAGGGTCAAAAATGCATGGTCAGAGGCTTGAAGGAGGATGGAAGTCTGCTTCCTGTTGCTTTCATGGATATGAGCTGCTATGTGACGACTGTTCGCGAGCTGAGAGGCACTGGTTTGTGTCTCATGGCTGACGCAGTCAAGGGTGTTTGGTTCACTGGATACACGGAAGAGCCCTACAAGATGATTCTTTACGGCAAGAGTTCAACAACATTGGAGATCCTTACAGCGGATTTCTTGCCCGACGATGACGAACTCTCCATCGTGGCATGCGATTCTGATGGTGGAATCCATCTCCTGCAATTTGACCCAGATCGTAAGTACCAGAAGACGCGCTTGATATTCATATGCTAAGACTGTCCAATAGATCCCAAGTCGCTAGGCGGGCATATGCTCTTGCATCGCACTACCTTTTCAGTGGGAGCCCACATGCCATCGCGGAGTCTCTTGCTGCCACGTACTCTCCCACCAGGCCACGAGTTGATCCACGACCGCTCAAACATGAACGACAACGGAACTGCTGCCGCACCTGCGCCGCCTCAGATCCTCCTTCTTGCTTCGCACACGGGCATGTTGGCGGCTCTGACACCACTTACTGAACAGGAGTATCGCCGTCTCTCGTCACTGGCCTCTCAGTTATCGAACAACCTAGCGCACCTCGGAGGCCTAAATCCCAAGGCCTACCGCGCGCCTGTAACCAGTGCCGTGGTCGGCCGACAACCGCCAGCCGTAGATGCTGGCGTCGGCAGGAGTATCGTGGACGGCGCCATGCTAAGCCGCTGGAATGAGCTGGGTGCTGGCCGCAGGGCCGAGATTGCCGGCCGCGTGGGTTTCGCTGGGGTCGATGAGGTGAGAGCCACACTCGAAGGCTTGGTTGGTGCCAACGGACTGGGGTACCTGTAGTAGTCGAGGCGGCTAGATTTGATTGCGTTCTCTCTCGATGTAAGACCCAGACGGGACCAGGTGTTACTGAATGACGCCGCTTACATGGTCATCATGGCTGATATAGTACCGAAAAGACCCAGAAGGGGGGATTTTATATGTACTTATAGATAAAACATTTGCATGACCAAGTTGATTAGGACAAGAGCGACTTGAGATAGGTTCAATGCGCACAGGAGTCGATATGTTTGCGATGTGGGCTTTCGTGAGAAGACAGATCCCCATTAGACTGACTGATTTTCATCTCAAGATGAGATCAAGTTACTGTGAAAGCAGTCATATTCCGTATACCCTTTTCATGTGCGTATACTATGAGCGGGTTGCAATGCCCACCTAACCAGACAGTCTCGTCGATCTCCAAGGGATAGTAAGCAAGCATATGTATGAGCACAACGACGTACATATTTATCAAGACGAATCAGGGTCCAATTACAGTTCGATTTAAAGGTGGTATCCTAATTCAACGCTTTAACATGGGGGGTGTTTTTTTCTTCGAGAAGGCCGGTCCGACGTTTCTCAAAGGACGGATCTCTCGGAACATATATGCCTTTTCAAATCCTTTTTTAAAAAACCATACTTCAAACCCTCCTAGGCCGTATTATACCGGCGACACAGGAGTCCAAAAGAAAACATCCCCCGTTGTTCCTTACTGTCCATAAAATTATTGCCGACGCTGAATCTGCTGCAATGCGGGTCACAGAGAGACTTGGTAGGGCAGAACTGCTCGCAGTTCTTGGTCGACTGGCCAGCATGCATAGTTGCGAAGCGCTGTGCGAGCAGAGAAGAGATCTAACAAATGAAAAAAAAAATGGGTGCTGTTGTTGATGCGCCAGATTTTCTGGGCAAGTTTGGTCGACAATATACGCGTAACCGACCTTAGATCAAACACATCTAGTCCTTGAGCTCCGTACCTCGATGAACCCAACTCCGCTTCCCATATACATTCACCAAGCCATCATGACTCATGTGGCTTCTGAAAGCACTGGGAAGCGACACGGTGCCACATGGACGTCTTGAGCCAACGCAAAAATTGGCTTTGGTCTCGAAACCCACGACTGCATCGTCCATCGTGATGCCAAGGATTGACCGGAGTGACAATGAGTCTCTCTCGGCGTGCTCATCATTTCATGTTAGGTCGGATAGCAGCGGAACGTTCGTTCACCAGGATGTGTCCCGCTGTGTCGTCTATGCTGGTTCGTGTCGAGGGTCCTGTTCAGGAAAGTCCTTTACAGGGTAACATCGAGGACTAAGCTAACGTCGCGCACATCCGAAGTTGCCAAATCTTCAAGGACGGGTATGAGGTCCAGTAGCTCGTTGTCATGCGCATCGGAGAACCAACTGCTGATCGGCACGGCATGTTGAGGATGGAAAATGTACGAGGTCGGTGAGTTATCAATAATGATGGTGTCCTTCAGATCACGACCGACTTGCGATAGGTCCTTGACGTAGTTTCCCTGGTGGTTGTAACAGCTCTCTCGGAAAAGACGATGGTGAACCACCTTGTGTATGTCGAGCTGATCGAGTAATGGGTCGCCATACTGTAATACTCAATTAGCCAAGCCCGTCATCCCCTTCTCACGGAGAGGATACTAACCTTAGAGACTGATGCTGTGAAAACAACTACTTCGTAAAGCTCTCCGACTCTCTTCATAAATTGGTCGACGCCGGGCCTCTTGATAACATAAACGTTATGATAGTTGCCCTCGATCTCTACCGGTATCGTGAAATCGGCCTGGTGCAGAATCTGTACGTACAACTTGATTAGCATACTATGAAAGGGGGGTTGCCCCGGAAGAGGTAGACAAAGACCAACCTTGAAGGAAGAGTGAACTAGTGTCTCGTCCAGATCAAGGACCAAGCATTTGCGGCCTTTGTGCTGTGGTTGGATAGGAGGAAGAAGCCATTTCTGCTCGGGAACCGGCTCTGGAGCCGCCACTGCGACCTCTGTCTGCGAAGGCAGAGGTTGGCTTGCGTCCGGTACAGGCCCTGGAGGAGGTGGGGGAACCTGTTTCTGATATTGTTCCTCCGATGCTGTACTTGTTTGCGCTGCTTCATCTCCGGCGCCTGCATCTGCCATTTCCACATCGCCATCAACATCCTTTCCAGAGACTGGCTCTGATGGCTCACCGGCTTCGTGCGTTTCGACAACCGGTGGGTTTACCGTGATGCTGGGTCCTGTCTGTCCCCCAAGTGTAGTCTGCTTTGATTCAGACTCCCGATCGCCCAGAGTCGACTGATCTTGGGCGGTGGATCCGGACACGCGCTTTGTTGTTTTCGAAGCATCCTGCGTAGATTCTGCCGGAGCCGTCTGCGGTTCCTTCTCGGAGACTTGCGTCTTGCTGCCCGTGGTCTGGTCGGACGGAGTTATCGTCCTTCGGCTCGAAGTCAACTGGCGTTGGGGTATCTTGTCAAGCTTGTGCGAAGGCACTGGCTCCTCTCCACCCTCCAGAGTGTTCGCATTGTCAGGCACTCCACAGCAGCCTAGCAGTGAAAGAAGACCACCCTTCTTGCGCCTGGGAGCGGCTCCGGCAGGGGAATTCGGTCCCGATGTGCCCGTTGTGCCAGCCCCGGAGCGGTTACTAGACGCGCTCCCATTTCGGCGACGTCCCGACATGCTGCCTCTCGATCTCTTTGAAATACCCCCGATGCTATCTCTCGAACCACTTGCTGTTGCCCCGCTAAGCCCTGTCGTGGTTGGCGATGGCTCAATCTTCTGCGATGACGATCTCGAGGATACGCGGAGTAGTCTTTGCCCGCGGGAGCTCGAGGCTTCTGCTGTTGCGAACGTTTCCTTGCTTTGCTGAGGATGCACCTCTAGATCACTCATGTCAATACCCAATATTGCACTAGAGATGGCTGATTAGTTTCCAGTTCCCAGTTCGAAAATGACAGACAGCAGATTGCAGTTTATGGTCTCAAATAACGAGACCCAAAACAGAGGTCTGTTCCGTTTCTATCCTCGCAGTAATAATGGGAGGTAGACTGCGAAGCGACAACTGTTCCGCGCACACGCACACAATATTGCCTTCCTTGCTGGAACTGGGCGCCAAAAGTTGGAGCCAGCTTGAATGTACAGCAGTGACGGCAAGGTGAGGCTGCGACTGCGTGAAAAGAAATCCGAGCGGCCACTCACCTAAATCGTGTCAGTCAGCCTCAGATGACTGCCTTGACCCCTTTCGCAATAATTTGCTGCCACGAGATACCGGTTGGAAGATTCGCGCTGCGGCTGAACTTATGGCCTGAAGATGTCGGAAAGAGCGCGCAAAAGCCCGGGTTGTAATGACGGTCGTGAAAAGTGTCGTGGTTTGTCGCGTCGTAATAGAATCGACAGGTATCACGGTATAGGGGAGTGGAGATCCTGGAAAGGGAATTCTGGATGGGCAGAACGAGGTAGTGGTAGTGGTACCTCTAGGTGGTAGTTGGGTCTTTTGGTGCAATCGTCTAAAGGAGCTTGCTTGGTCGGAGTAGGGAATCAGGTCAGACGACCAGAGACGGACAGACAGTCAGACGAACTTCCACGGTGCAACAAATTAGGCGCCAAGTCGGGGGGCTTGCAATTCCCATGCAAAGGCGATTGGAATTATGATGGGTAGAAGAAAGAAGCGAAATAGTACCAAGAGAATAAGAAAAAGAAAGGCGTGCTGCCAACGTCCGCGCAACGGCAACGGGAAACGGTTGAAGTTGAAGGTCGGTAACTACGTACAAACAACGGGACGACAGACGAATGACAGACGCAAGAGACAGGACTCTGGAGGACCTGAATGGAGAAGAAGAGAGAGAAGGGATCGGATGAATTGAGAGGAGCGCTACCTGGTATCAAGCGCCTACAATACCCACTTGTAGGTACAAGAGAGGCTGAACACACGGACACAAGAGACGGACGGGGGGTGAGAGAGAGGAGAGAGCGAGCGACTCTTTCCTCAACAGACATGCAGAGAGAGAGACACAGAGAGTGAGTGGGAGTCTGGCTGGCCTGGGCAAACTAGAACTGGAGTCAGCAAGCGAGATTTGACCCATGGTCGCCGTGCAAGAAAGTGCCCGAAGCGCAGGGCCTCTCTACATTAGACTGGTTCTGCCCATCCGCGCTCCTTTGGGGGGTGGGTGATGGTGGGTAAAAGCCCTGTAGCTTGTGTAGCGGGCGGGCAATCACAGCACCACCTGCAGCTTCCACCTCCCTGGTAATCATTACAAGAACATCATTACAGTTAATTACTCGACATTTGGCCCTTTTCGAAAATCATCATCATAATTATTATCGGCATTACCTTGATTATATTATCCTCAACAATATCGCAGAGAATGAGAGGGTCCATTGAGGCAGGGCTCACCAACAGCTACTCCCCTATAATTGCTTGCTATGGGATGGACAAAACAAGCGCACAATAATGACCTTTCCATCTGCATGCACCGTGTGTGTATGTACATGTATGGCGACTTGTGTTTTTCCTAGTTACAATGCCTCTTCTCGTTGCTAGCACTGCTGTGTCCTACTGCTTGCTTGGACGACTTCGCACCCATCAACCCCCAAAGGCTGGCTCCTGGTCGGCGGGTCGCATCCGAATTGCTTCCCCAGTCACCCATGGAAATCCATCCTAGGCCAAGACAACGTCTTGCCTGCTTTGGGATGGAAAGGCCGAAACAGACGAGGCCAGAGGTACGCCGTCGAAGCTGGCAACTGTTAGTGATTGACGCTGTATTGGCTGCCAATTTCAACAATATGCAGCCCAGGGCATGTCGAGCTCCATCAGATGGACGGAGACCTCCCCACCACCTAATTCAAGCTCTCCATCCCCCCCTGATCTCTGGCATGACAATAATTAGCACTGGGCCGGGCCTAGTTCCTAGCTGTCCACCCATCGGACGGACCCACGCGGCAACCACGTTCAATTTGGCCTTATCCATGATCATCAGCTCCAGCCAGCGGGCGGCCAGGTACCCGCGATTCCAGCAGACAGGCGAGACAGGATGCTTTTTCGAATCAAACTCGACTCACTGTACAGATCAGAGTGTAAATTGAAGTCAGACCTGTTCGTGTGCATTGCCAGACCTTAAAAAACTAACGCCTGAACCACTATCTCGGAAGAGAGGTTGCCTCAGGCCAAATATGTGCCTTCGTCATTCACGATCATTTTCACGTGGGACCAAATACACCGCTGGGCGGCGCCATTTACACTAAGCATTGGAGCCAACGCCGCCTCACCCAAGTTTATTGCTGATGACATGAGGTAGGTAGGTACCTTCTTACCTACTTTCGTGTACTGTGCATTATCTAGGTGCCATAATTTTTTTCCCTCCATTGATCCCATTGCAGCTCCATGGCATTCTGTCTGACCAGTACCTATGTCTCTAGGGGTCATGCTCCCAGACTCCCCCCCAATCTCTCAACGTTGAACGAGTGAAATCAAAAATTCCCCGCCTCGGTCTCCGCTGAAGCTGGCCCGAATGTAACGAATTGGGACATCTGTTACTTAGCTCACAAATCCGCTTGCTGACCTGGGTAACAGATTGGCTCAACTTAATCGGGTGCTGCCCATACAGGAGCAATGTTGAATCACGGCGCTAAGAAGGTTTGATCCGGTCCCTAGGTTAGATGGCATTGAACCAGATGCGACCCTGGGAAAAATACTACTACGAGGAGCCATAATCTGACTTGGAGGAGCAATTGAGCTGTCGAGTCAAAGGCCGTTCTGTTAATCTGTGGTTCTGATTGGTTCTGTTGGCGCCCATTGTAAAGTGACCCAAGGAAACGTGGGTGGGCGCCAACTCTCGAACGGCTCTGGGCGATCTGCTTGATCTGATAATAGGGCCTCTCTTGGGTAAGAGCCGCCCCCCCCCCC